>NC_079414.1:21943567-21973567 GCF_026213295.1 Gadus chalcogrammus | reverse complement strand
CAGCCGCCACTGAGAGACTCGGTTTGTTTGAGAGCAGGCTTGATCGTGAATTTGAACCGTTAAAATTCTGTTCCCTCTCTGGATTTTAGAGCCAGACGATGTTGATGAAGATCAAACGACCCCTTGGTTCCCCACAGCAGAGGGGAGCAGGGAGGAAGAGGAGGACGAGGAAGAAGAAAAGATCATTCTTGACCCCGACCATGTTAGCATCACAAACACTCCCGAAATAATCTGTCACTTTCCAGAACGTGTTTGAATGATTAAGTTTTCATTATGATTGTGGATAACCCTAAAATGGAAAAAGTAGATTGTAAATAATCCTTTTATTGAATTATGTGTATCTGAGTGCTTGCGTTTATGCGGTAGATATTGTCTACTAATGGCTGGTTTCACAGCTACAACGCTGAGGAGAAAATAAGAGCACAGCTTGAAGTGTGGTTTGAGCGAAGGTTCTGTCTGCCTCCAGCCTCTGGTCAGAGGGTTCCAGAACGCTCTGAAGAACCAGCTGACCAGGAAGCTGCAGAGACTCGAACTGGACCTGAAGGATAAGGTATGAACCCCTCTATGGCTGACTGTATGGCTGGGAAGGCCTGCTGTACTATGGAGTCATCTGTCATATGTAGTGTGTGTGTGTGTGTGTGTGTGTGTGTGTGTGTGTGTATGAATGTTCTGAAATTGTTTAAAAGTAATGTTAAAATAAAAATGTAAAGAATGTAATTTGTTTTACTGCTTTAATATAATAAAATAAGCAATACAATTAAATAAGATACAATTAATTACCACAATTACAATTAAATTAATGAAATTAATAAATACAATTAAAAAACCAAATTAAATTAAATCACTTAAATTAACTAAATTAATTAAATTAAATGCAATTAGATTCATTTAAATTGATAAAATAAATAAATGGCCGTACCTTCCTGTCCCTGTCTGCACCCGGCTCCCCCTCCACCCAGAATGCCCAGCTGAAGGCGGAGGCCAAGGGGGTGCAGGAGCTGGGGGAGAAGGTGTACCAGGTGCAGGCGGCGCTGGCCCGGCGCCAGTCCCAGCTGGAGGACCACCACCGGACCTCCGCCCAGACGGCCTCCGACCGCCGGGAGGCCCAGGAGAAGCTGGAGGTGGTCAAGAAGCAGTACAGCCGCACCACCAGCGAGGTGGCCCAGGAGAGGAGCCAGGGTGAGGCTCCACTACCTCCCACTACCTCCCGCCTCCCTTCTCTTGACATGTCGCGTCTCTTGTTGTTAATTACCGTGTTTGTTCTGCTGTGAAATTCTCCTCCTCTTCCTCCTCCTCCTCCTCCTCCTCCCCCTCCTCCCTCCTTTTCCCCCTCCTCCCTCCTTTTCCTCCTCCTCCCCCCTACTCCCCCCTCCTCCTCCTCCTCTTCCTCCTCCTCTCCCCCCCCCCCCCCCCCTCCTCCTCCTCTGTAGTCTCCACGCTGCGGACGGAGAAGGAGAACCTCTTGCGTCGCCTCTCCTACATGCAGGAGGTGAACACCGAGCTGGGTGCTGACATCGAGGCCATGAGGAACGCCACGCGCAAGGCGCAGGCCGAGAAGAGCCAGGCGGAGCTGTACAAGTACAAGCAGGTGAGCTGTTCCCTCTAGGTGACACCAGCGGGTGTCCTGTTTGCGCGGACAGCATGGGGGGCTAAGTCTGTTAAAGTCTGGTCATTCGTGTAGCACTCAATGGTTACAGTTCTCAAAAGGTTTAAATAATAATGTTCAAATAATGTTCCCCATATTAGTCATTACAATTTATTCATTTAGTTTTGATTTTATTTTCACATGTACACCGTTTTGTTTTGCCTTACCTTGTGCTTTAATTAGAATTGATTTATTGTAAATCGTATTTGACCTAATTTTATCCTTTTGTTCTTATTAATATATACAAATTGTATCACCTTCTTATTAAACCGTGGGTCGGTGATAAATGCACGGTTGATTCCTCTGTGTGTCTGGCACATATTTTGAAATGGACAATAAAGTCGACTTTGACCTCACTTGGGTCCATTCCACGACACCGTGCTAACCCTTATACGTCTAAAGGCATGAGGAAGTAAGCCCAGAATCGAATGGAAGAAGCCTTTGAGACGGAGCACTGGAACACACAGCAGCAGATCATGAATGAGTGCCGAGTATCCCCGGGGATCACGGCCCTCCGGCCTGTCGCATCCGGCCCGCTGACGTGGCCTGCCTTTCCCCGCCGTGTGCAGGACCTGTACGTGGACCGTCTGACCAAAGACCTGGAGAGGGTGACGGAGGAGGCGGCCGTGTACGAAGCCCAGGGCGCCGCCCAGAAACGGGAGACGCAGGCGGTCAGCGAGACCCTGTCTGAGGTGGGTCACGCTACACACGAGAGCCTGCTTCACACGCATCCAGGGAGTGCAGGGGTGGAAACACCGTGGGACGTTCAAATCACAGGGCCCATTGGCGCCTAATGGATAAGGAGTCAGTCTCCAGAGCCGGAGATGGCGGGTTCGAGACCCACCGTTGTCTAGTTAGATTGTTTTTCTTCACCTTAACGTTTGGGTTCCACTGTTCACCAATGACTCCTGTCTGGTGTAAAAAGTAGGGTTAGTAAAATGAGCAATTCACCTAACTGGCCTAAAGGGCCTCCTTGAATGACCACCAGTATCTGTAAATCTCTTTGTGTGTGTGTGTGTGTGTGTGTGTGTGTGTGTGTGTGTGTGTGTGTGTGTGTGTGTGTGTGTGTGTGTGTGTGTGTGTGTGTGTGTGTGTGTGTGTGTGTGTGTGTGTGTGTGTGAGCATACGTGTGCCTGTTTATGTACGTGCACGCATTTATATACAACTTTGTGTATTTTGGTGCCCTTACATTTGTGTTTGTGTGTGTGCATGTCTGCGTATACGTGTGTGTCTGTCTGTGTGTGTGCATCTACGTGCGCGTGTGTGTATGTGCGCCTTTTTCATGTGTGTCTCTGTGTGTATGTGCCTATAAACTTGTGTGTGTGTACGTACACACTATGCGTGTGTGCATGTAGGTCCAGCTGGAGACGGATTCCCTGGCCATGGAGAAGAGACAGCTGCTGCAGCAGTGGGACAGCAGCCTGGTGGGCATGCGCAGACGGGACGAGGCCTTCAGCGCCATGCAGGACGCCCTGCGGTGAGACCTGCACGCACACACGCACACACACACATGGACACACTCGTACACACGCACATCCAATTGCACACAAACATGCACATGTGATCGCACTTTCACTCGCACACGCACACGCAAACTTAAACACACACACTGACACACCCACTCACACACGCACAAACGTGTAAACACAAACATGCACATGCACTCGCACACATACACACGCACACACACAAAAACACACATGTACAAACATACACACACACACACACACATGTACACACACACACACACACCCACACCCACAAACCCCCCCCCCCCCCCCCATGCCGCCTGCAGCCTGGGGCAGCAGCAGTCCCGGGCCCTGGAGGGGGAGTTGGAAGGGTACCGCCGGTCGATCGTCCGGGAGCAGGAGAAGAACGAGGCGCTCACCCTGCAGCTGAAGAGGGCCCAGCTGGACGCCGTCAACTCCACCAAGCTGATCGCCAAGAGCCGGGCCCGGCAGGAGGCGCTGCAGGCCGAGTACAGCACCTACGCCCGCACGCTGACGGAGACGGAGCGCCGCCACGCTAACCTCCAAGTGGTACGACGGGATGCGGACGGAGCTCTGTGTGGTTAGCACCTGGCTGGACTGTTGTGTAGCTCTGTGGACCTGCTCTGTTGTGTAGCTCTGTGGACCTGCTCTGTTGTGTAGCTCTGTGGACCTGCTCTGTTGTGTAGCTCTGTTGTGTAAGCACCTGTTCTCACATGCTACTGTTGGAGGGGGACTCTGTACGATTTGATGTCTGTGTGTACTTTCTGGTACTTGAATCTGTGTTTCTTGGGCCCAAAGGGGGCGATCCCTTTGAATGCATTGACATTGCATCTGTAGCGACAGTTTAACCCTAAATGTGTTGTTTCTTTATAAATGTTTTGCCTCCTTGACCCATGATATCATTGTATATAACCATACATCTGACTTTGTCATCTACCCCACACCCCCCAACCACCCTCCTGTGTGTGTGTGTGTGTGTGTGTGTGTGTGTGTGTGTGTGTGTGTGTGTGTGTGTGTGTGTGTGTGTGTGTGTGTGTGTGTGTGTGTGTGTGTGTGTGTGTGTGTGTGTGCACCGTGGCCGCCGCTAGCTGCTGGGCGAGCAGCGGGCGGAGCTTACCGGCCTGGGGCGGGGCCTGGAGAAGGAGAGCGGCGTGCGTCTGGAGCTGGAGGAGCGCGTCGTGACCCAGATGCAGAAGGGGCTCATCCACGACAAGGACGCCAAGTACAGCAAGCATCTGGCCGGCAAGATGGCCACGCTCAAGAAGGAGCGGGTAGGAAGCTGTCACGCACCTGGCGCGCCTGGCGCTCCGATCTGTTGTCGTCGATGTTGTAGCACTTCTGTTGGATTTTGGGAAAAGGAGGGTCCTCGTTGAGTATTGGAGACGGGCTTTTCAGCGTCTATATTGACAAGCCAGTGAAAAAAGACACGAGTGTTGAAAGACAGAGAAAATAACCTTCAGGACTCAAAACCTGGGTCCCCACAAGGCCCTGTGCCTATGAGGTTAGCTTGTTAGCACATTAGCTTATTAGTACATTAGCATATTAGCTAATTAGCCCGTTATCTTGTGGTTAGCTTGTTAGAACATTAGCTTATTAGCACATTAGCTTATGGTTAGGACATTAGCTTGTTGGCAAATAAACTTGTTAGAGCATTAGCTTATTTTTTAGCAAATTAGTACTTTTTTTTTTTACATATCTATTTAAGGAATCATAGGGATTATGCAGGATAACACAGGTTTTCCTTCAGGTCAACAAGGCCTAAACTGACCTCTCCCAAACCGCACCTAGCATACAAATAGAAACAAAAAAGATAAAGGAAAAGAAAAAGCCAGCATGAGAAAAGAGACTAATTGGTGAAAAGGAGAGAAGGGCCAATTAGCTCAGGTGCTAGGGTTGTCACTTTGAGCGTTTCCCGTGAATATCGGAAAGGGCTTTTAATTTTCTTTCCGGAAAAGCTGGTGAAACCAGACAGGTGAGGGTGTTGAAAAGAGAGAGAAAATGACCTTTACAGCAGGGACGAACCCAAACCTGGGTCACCACAAGGCCTATGTGGTTAGCACGTTAGTTTACTAGCACATTAGCCTTCTAGAAAATTAACTTGTTGGCTCATTAGCTTGTTAGAAAAATGTGTCTGTGGTTAGCACATTAGCTTGTGGTTAGCACATTAGCTTGTTAGCACATTAGCTTATGTTAGCATATTAGCTTGTGGTTAGCATATTAGCTTATGGTTAGCACATTAGCTTGTTTAGCCCATGAGCCTTAACTCAGGATTTGACCTTCACTGTTTCCATTGGTTCATCATGTGACCAGCGGTCATTAAACACTAATACGATAACCCTCACCCCAGATGAGCCAGCTGTGGAAGCTGGAGGCGGAGGTGGCGGCGGCGGGGCTGGCGAGCAGCGAGGCCAGCCACCGGCTGGACGCCCTGGCGGTGGAGCGGGCCTCGCTGGAGGCGGTGGTTTCCAAGCAGAACCGCGTCCTGGCCACCAGCCAGGCCAAGGTCACCAGCTGCATGACCGTCATCGAGCGCAACCAGGCCACCGTCAACGGCTACAACAGCAAGATCCAGAAGATCACCGCCAGCACAGGGGTGAGGAGGGGGAGAGAGGGAGGGGGGAGGGAGGGAGGGAGGGAGAGGGGCCACCGTCAATGGCTACAACAGCAAGATCCAGAAGATCACCGCCAGCACCGGGGTGAGGAGGGGGAGAGGGGGGAGGGAGGGAGGGAGAGGGGCCACCGTCAATGGCTACAACAACAAGATCCAGAAGATCACCGCCAGCACCGGGGTGAGGAGGGGGAGGGAGGGAGGAGGGGGGAGGGAGGGAGGGAGGGGAGCCACGGTCAACGGCTACAACAGCAAGATCCAGAAGATCACCGCCAGCACCGGGGTGAGGAGGAGGGAGGGAGGGAGGAGGGGGGAGGGAGGGAGGGAGGGGAGCCACGGTCAACGGCTACAACAGCAAGATCCAGAAGATCACCGCCAGCACCGGGGTGAGGAGGAGGGAGAAGGGGGGGGAGGGAGAGGGGGAGTGAGAGAGACTGGGGGGGAGGGAGGGAGAGAGAGGGGGTGGGTGAGAGAGAGAAGGGGAGGAAGGAAGGGAGGGGGAGGGAGAGGGTGAGAGTGAGAAAGGGAGAGTGCTAATCACACAACTGTTACCCATAGCGTCTATCGCTAACATTTGATCTGAGATGCACCACTAAGACCTTTCGTGGACCACCTCGTACGCAAACTAAAAACACACTCTCAATATAAATACACCATAAAAGCCCACCTGCATTACCCCCGTGTACCGCCAGGGGTCTATGTAATAGTAGGTCGCCGTGTTTGTAGTAAAATGAGTTTTTAAAATGAGTAAATTGAGTTTACCAGCTAACTTTAATGTAAATGAATGACCCTTGATGGGCGCATCTTGCTTCAACCTTATTCGAACAAACTATACCTCACTCCAAACTCCTCCCCACCTTCTCTGTGAAGCCAATGGATCTTCTTGATGTACTCTGAGGCCATATGGGTTAGGGTTAGGGTTATCTATCTCTCCCCACGTTCACGCTTTATAAGACTCCTACCCAAACCCTGTCTGAAGTGTCAGACCTACTGTAGGGTGCGCTCTGTGCTGCTGGATGCAGATAAAGGAAGATGGGGAGGTCTTAATTTAACGTGTTGTATGGTGGATTTCTTTATCACCCCTTTGGAGGAGGAAGCAGAATCCTTCATTACAGACCATGTGTGTTGACTTTTCTTATTGGAATACGACCACTTCCTCAATGACTCACTTAATACACTCCCTCAATACAGGGACTGTGAGTCAACGTATTAATTGCGTTTTGGTTGAAACCATCTGCTAAATGACTCAATAAATTAAAACAGAATCCCAGCCATGGGCGGGGCCTTGTCCAATCAGAGAGCAGAGGAACAGGTTTTTCTGCTGTTGCCATAGTAACAGGCGTCTCCTCTCCTCCTCCCCTCCCTTCCTCCCCTCTCCTCTCCTATCCTGTCCTCCTCTCCTCTCCCCTCCTCTCTTCCCCCCTCTCCCCTCCCCTCTTCTCCTCTCCTCTCCTCTCCTCTTCTCTCCTCTCCTCTCCTCTCCTCCCCCATCCTCCTCCTCCCCCCTCCTCCCCTCCCCCCTCCCCTCCTCTCCTCCCCCCTCCTCCTCTCCTCTCCCCTCCTCTCCTCCCCCCTCCTCCCCCCTCCTCTCCACCTCTCTCCCAGAGCGCGGAGCTGACTCCTCTTCAGATGCAGGCCCAGGCCCTGGGCGGGCAGCTGGAGGAGCTGGAGGCGTCCATCAAGAAGGAGCAGCATCGCTGGAGCGTCCAGCAGGGGGTGCTGGTGGCTCTCACCCAGGAGCGGCAGGCCAACGGCGAGAAGACCCGCAAGCTGCACACCCAGCACACCATCCTGCAGCAGAGGAAGCTACGCACCCAGAGTATGCACTACGAAGAACATGCACGCACGCACGCACACATTCACACGCATGTGCATGCGCACACATGCACACTG
This sequence comes from Gadus chalcogrammus, assembly GCF_026213295.1. Classification (NCBI taxonomy): domain Eukaryota; kingdom Metazoa; phylum Chordata; class Actinopteri; order Gadiformes; family Gadidae; genus Gadus; species Gadus chalcogrammus. The sequence goes on along the minus strand of NC_079414.1, from coordinate 21,965,931 downwards.
ACTCAGATACATGAACGTATACACACGCAGACACACAATTGCACAGACAAACATTTACATTTACATTTACATTTAGGGCATTTAGCAGACGCTTTTATCCAAAGCGACTTACAATAAGTACATTTGTCATAAGAAGTGCATCAATATATCGCTGTCGGTACAGAAAGGATGTTCATAGAACCAAGTGCAAGTACCACGAACGCTAGGTCAATCAATTCCCCGTGTTACAGCCCTGATAGCAGCTACTGCAGTTGCTACACAGTTAAGTACTACAATACAACACAATACAATACAGTGTACAATGGTGGTCAGAAGCGGGAAGGTGGCTATGCAGAGTCGAGGTGGACTCTGAACAGGTGAGTCTTGAGTCTTTTTCGGAAGAGAGTGAGCGACTCAGACAAACACACACATACATGTAGGCAGCCACTGTTATTTATTTATTTATTTTTTAAACAGCATCACTGCTGAAAGGTATCACTTCTCTGAGAATTAATGATCCGTGAAGTAATTTCCTCCATGGTAATTTCCTCCATGGATTTTATTATATTTTGCCGTGAAAAGACAAGTGTGGTTATTCATTACAAAACAATGCTATGAGTGCACAAAACAAGTTCCTGCTGTACAATAAGGGTGAGATCACCCCTCCACCTTTTTAGTACAGTCATAACAGACAATATTTAAAGCTCAGAGGGGTTTTGTGTTTTAACACGTCTCACGTGAACTACACCCTAACGAGGACCCTAAGGCTGGTGCCCTTCTTCACCCCCTTAACCTGGGGTCCCCGTCCGCTCTGCCGCCCCCTGCAGGTGAGCTGCAGGCGGAGCGGCGCGAGCAGGCGGAGCTGGCTAAGGGCATGTCCTCGATGAGGGGGGACATGCTGAAGCTCAGCTCCCTGATCAGCAAGAACGACCAGCAGCAGCAGGCCCTGGAGCAGGACAACAGCCTGATGGAGGCCGAGTTCACCCAGAAGCTCAAGGTCCGCCCCCGCCCAACGTGTGTGTGGGTGTGGGTGTATCCGTGTGAGTGTGCGTGTGTGTGTGTGTGGGGGTGTGTGTGTGTGTGTGTGTGTGTGTGTGTGTGTGTGTGTGTGTGTGTGTGTGTGTGTGTGTGTGTGTGTGTGCGCGTGCGTGCACGTATCATGGGTTCGATCCCTAATCCATAATGTGGTCCGATCGGTGCTGTGACGAAGCATTCCTTCCTTCAGCATCATCTCTAACCTGTCCCCCCCCCCCCCCTCCCGCTGCGTTCAGGAGGCAGAGAAGGAGTCAGTGGACATGCTGATGAGGCTGGAGAAGAGCCAGGAGGAGAAGGAGAAGCTGATCAACAGCCTGGTGGAGGCAGAGTCAGTCCCACCTTCTCTTATGGGGCCGCGTGTGGCTCAGGAGGTAGGGCGGGGCGGCTGGCAACCCGAAGGTTGCTAGTTCGAACCCCGGCTCCTCCCGGAGTGTCAAGGTGTCCCTGAGCAAGACACCTCACCCTGAATGCTCCTGACGAGCTGGCTGTCGCCCTGCGTGGTTGACTCCGCCGTCAGTGCACATGAATGAGTGTATGGGTGAATGCCAGGCAATATCGTAAGGCGCTTTGGGTGGCCACTGGTTAGAAAAGCGCTGTTTAAATGCAGTCCGTTCACCACGACCGTTTACTTTGTCTCTCTCGCCTCGCCGCCCGCCCGGCTGAGCCTGACCATGTGATCACATGTGCAGGCGGCAGGTCATGCTGTGGGAGAGGAAGAGCCAGCTGGCCAGGGAGACGCGCGCCGCCCTGGACTGTGACGCGGGCCAGGGGGACATCAGGGCCATGAAGGCCGAGATCCACCGCATGGAGGTGGGAGCCACCGCCTTCTGCACCGTGGCCTGCAGTACCGCTCTCTGGCCTGCAGGGCGGCGGCGCCCCACGGGCCATAGACAAACACCTCGTGTATCTTTGGGTTTATTTGTGTGCAAGCGTGCGTGTGGTGGCGTGGGTTTTTATATGTTTTGTGTGAGTTTGTGTATGCATGTGTGCATGCCTGCTTACGTGTGTTTATGTATATGCATGTGTACGGGTATGTTGGCGTGTGTCTTTGTCTGAGTGTGTTTGTGTGCGTTTGTTTGTGTACGTACCTTATGTGTATGTGTGAGCGTGTGTGCCTGCTTGCCTGAGTGTTTTTATGTATGTATGTATGTGTATGTGTGTATGTGCGACTTCGTGCTTGAGAGTGTCTTTGTGTTCATGTTTGTGTGTGTGTGTGTGTGTGTGTGCCTGTGTGTTTATGTGTTCGGTGCGTGCATGCTCACGTTTGTGCGCTTGTCTGTGTGTGTGTGTGTGTGTGTGTGTGTGTGTGTGAATGCTCACGTTCGCGGCCTGTGTGTGTGTGTGTGTGTGTGTGTGTGCGCGTCCAGGTGCGCTACGGCCAGCTGCAGAAGCAGCAGGAGCGTCTGCTGCGGGAGAGCGAGGCCACGGTGGAGCGGCGGGAGACCCTGCTGCTGCAGGCGGAGCGGGGGGCCGGGGGGGCCCGTGATGGCAAGCAGACCACCACCGTCAGCCAGATGCACCGCACCAACCAGGGCCTGCGCCGCAAGATCCTGGACACCAACAAGGTACCCAGGGCCCCCTGACCCCGCCCCCGGGCCCCTTCAGCCAGTCTCTGACCCCGCCCCCGGGCCCCTCCACCCAGTGTCTGACCCCGCCCCCGACCCCCTCACCCAGTGTCTGACCCCGCCCCCGACCGGGGAATTGGTTAACCTAGCATTTGTTAGCGCTTGGCACTTGTTTGAACATGAAAATCCTTAGTGTACCGACGGCAATATCTTGTTGTCTTTCTTTCTCCTGACAAATGTACAAATGTACCTGCCAAACGCCCTAAATGTAAATGTAATGTCCGCCCCCCCCCCCCCCCCCCCACCCCCTAGAAAGCGTCAGAAAACGAGGAGGTGATCAAGGAGATGCAGGAGAGCCAGGTGCGTCTCGGCCTCGGCATATCAGAGAAGAAGCAGGAGCTTTCGGAGCTACGAGGAACCCACGCCGACATGACCTCGGACATCCACAACCTCCAGGACACCAAGGAGAGGGTGAGGGCTCACGTTCTGCTCTCGATGGCGCTTACCGAAAGCGCCACCAGGCACAGGAGTCGTTAATTAGCTTTCGATAAAAGCACTATGATGCAAACATCAGATGGCGGTCTCAAGCTTGTCTATGTTTCTTTATCTGTCCCTTTTCAAATAAACCTTAAATAAATGTGAGTGTGAGGTTTGCGTTTTACGGAGGTACGTTAAACAGTAAGCCAATGGTTTAAAAAACACGGAGCTGAACACCCTCTCCTCTTCCTCCCTCCCCCTCCCTCTCCTCCCTCTCCTCTTCCTCCCTCTCCTCTGTCTCCCTCTTCCTCCACCTCCTTCCTCTCCTCTACCTCCTCCCCCTCCCTCTCCTCCCACTCCTCTTCCTCCCTCTCCTCCTCCACCTCCTCCCTCTCCTCTCCCTCTCCTCTTCCTCCCCATCCTCCCTCTTCCTCCCTCTCCTCCTCCCTCTCCTCTTCATCCCTCTCCCTTTCCCCCCTCTCCCCTCCTCCTCCCTCTCTTCCTCCTCCCTCTCCTCTTCCTCCCCCTCCCCTCCCCTCCCCTCCCCTCCCCCCCCCCCCCCCCTCCGTTCAGAACCTGTCCCAGCTGGTCTCGCTCCAGGGCCGGGCCAAGCTGCTGCAGGCGGTGCGTGACGGCCGCTACACGCCGCTGTCCACGCCCGAGGCCGTGGACGAGGCGCTGCGGCGGCAGTGGGAGCGCGTGCACGCCGTCAGCGCCATCCTGCACCGGGTCTGCCAGGAGTCCCCCCAGAACCAGGGGGCGCTGCGGGCCCTGACCCGCTCCCTGGCCGCCCGCGTACAGGCCTCCTCCCCGGGGCCCGACACGGCCTGAACCGGCCCCAAAGAATATCATCATCATCATCATCATCATCATCGTCATCATCATCCTCATCCTCATCCTAGTTTATTTTTTCCAGTCCGGAATTGTTCCTCTCCAGAGGGTGGGGGCCTGTCTGACTGGTCGCGAACGCCCTCTCCCGAGGGTGGGGGCCTGTCTGACTGGTCGTGAACGCCCTCTCCACGCCGGGCGCCTCTTTGACGTGCGTTACCTCGGTCCTAACTCGATCCCGCCGCTCTGCCTCCTCCCACGCCTTCTTCTGTCTTTCTGGTCTCTTCTCAGCCTTCCGATTCAGGAAGGGAAAGGTGGAGGAAAGGGGGTGGGGTTGTTTATTGAAGAGATTCGTCCAAAGGAATAGAAGGGTAAGATGAGATGAGATGGAGGGAAGTCGATCCGATGGAGGAAGTGATTATTTTAGTATTTATTTTAATCCGTTAGTAGCTGTTCTTTTTGTCATCCATTTGTCCGTCCTGCAAACTTCTCGCTAATTTACCTCCTAAGTTAATAAACTTGTTATTTTCATGTTATTTATGGAATGATAATGTGGTTATATTCTTGTTGTGTTGCTGTTACCAGTGTGTTTTAAATATTAAAGCGCTAAACAAACACCCACATGATATGTATTGAGAGCTGCATGGGCAATGGAAACTTTCCCTCCGTTCTCAGGGGAAGGCATTTGTATGGTTCACCTGTTTTGATCTGACAAGAGGACCCATTGTTGGCTTCTGTTATCGACTCTTCTTAAGTAAGGCAATAGATAACAACCTGTCACGTTTCAGTATTCCGGGCAGCAGGAAAACAGAGAGGAGCTTGGGTCTCACGGCATTCCAATGCTGACCGTCATCATTGTGTTTGTCAACCATAGCGGCAACGTCAATCCACTACAAAAGTCCACTAGGGCACCGATCACAGTGCCTGATGCATTTGCGTCAAATTTAGTATTTTGTGCATGTGTACATTGTGCTTACTTATTTCCTCACTAATTTCCCAACACAATCATTAATTGGGGGTGGTAACATGCCAGTGGCGGTTTGAGGTCAAGGTCTGCCTATCCTTTTGGAAGACTAGTCATAGAGAGAGTGACCACTTCCTACCTGTGTACACAAACATGTACACAGGTAGGGAGACAGGGAGCTCGTCCAATTATTTCTTAAGGGGCTAGACAGACTTATTGATTTTTTGGGTTTGCTTTATTGATTGCTGTCGGATATAAAAATATTTTCAACAGATGTGACAAAAGATCAAGGGGTGACTCTTTCGGTGTCTCAAGATTCAATTTAGTTTCTTGGGGTAAACGAAGAAACAGAAAAAAATACCCAATTCAAAATTTATACTGATCCAGGACATTGGGCTGCCTATTTCAGGATCTTACCCAGTCCACAAATTCAATAAAAGATATTACATTTTGCACGTGAAAAAGTATCATCAACTGATGACAAAAACGCTTCTAAATTTTATAAAAGTTTATAAAAGATCAAAAGGCCAAAATGTGACAATTTCTAACCGAAAAGGTGGCAAAACCCTTATTAACCTTATTAGAACCAATCTTTAATCCAGCACCATCTCTAACTCTAATAAAACCCCAAATAAATCTATTTTCTATTCTGTTCTTCCCTATCACTCTCATTATCCCATCGCACACATTTCTCCTTTCACCTGACACAAAACAAGTGACGCTGGTTTAGCAGAAAGAAAATAACCATTCAAATTGGAGTGGGGCCTTCCCCAAGGAGAGGACTCTCCATTGAGCAAGCGGAACGCCCCGCCAAAGCTACAATACCCAGTGCCGCTGAAAGCACCTCCTTGTATTGAGGATCTATTCGCTGTACTAAGCAGATAATAGATGCAGTCTGCATCCATTTTGTGGCTCCTCCACGAGAATAGGTTTTACAGCATTTATAGTCAACAACCCATAACAGCTTCTATGTTTGCCTGAACTGTGCTGAGATTCTCCAGAAAGTGTATGTAATATATATGTATATATATATATATATACTGTATATCAGTGTTGTTAACCACATCTATTACCATGCGACAATCACTGTGTGTTTACATGAGTATTTGCAGTTAGACATTATTATTGCACGCCTTCGATATATCTGATAAGCCTACTGTGAATGGGCATGTGTGTGTGTGTGTGTGTGTGTTTTTCTGGATGTTTGATTTACAGTGCCGGCTTTGTGGTTTGACTGCATTCTGCAAACAATAAAACCTAATTTGGAAGGGCTTTGTGTTCCTAGCGGATATTGTATGTCTTGGAAGCAAACACAACCGGGCCCTGTGCCAGCATAGCGGTCAGCGATAACAGCTAATGATGTATGTTGTTTTATAGGGTGCAGCAAATACGCTGTTTCGGGTTACTTCGACATTGTTGGCATTTCCGCCTCCCTTTTCGTGTGTGTGTGTTTGGGTGAGGGTGTTTGTGTGCAGCACGGTCCGTGTCTTGTCTTTCAGGTTTGTCCTTCCCTGACGCAAAGGCGGTGACGCTGTTGCCTGAGAGGCGTGGACTGCTGTTTTGTTTTTTTTTTGCTCGGCTTTTTAATCATGTTGCTCTGTGACTTTGTGGAGATGTTGACGGAAACGTGAGGGAGTGCGATTCAGGCTGCTCTTCTGCCTCACACACCGACACACACACACACACGACACTCACACACACACACGCGTGTTGTGTGTCCCTTGGCATGGCGGGCGAGTGTGTGATCAGGGGTACGGACCTGAAGGAGCTGGACGAGGAGGGACTATGGGAACTGATCAACGACCACAGGCATCGGATCTCCCTGGGGGTCCGGCCGTGCATGCTGATCCCCTACCTGAGGCAGGCCAGGGTGCTGAGCGAGCTGGACGAAGACGAGATCCTCTCCTGCCACAACCTCCACAACCGCTCTATGAGAACCAGTGAGCCTTGAGACACTCGTCACCTTTTTGTTTTCTGGCGTCGTGTTCTGCTGGTGCCTATGCGTCTGACGTTAATGCCTCGTGTACTGTGCGACCGATGGGATCTGATCCCATGTCTTAAACTTCCCACCGTTCATAGATGTCGACGGACTGTTATTCTAACTAATTAATAATCAGACTAAAATTGTTGAATATTGTGGTGTGCTTATAGCATTTGCATCTTTAGTTAGAGTGTACACAGGTGGAATGCCTGTTCCTAATCGTAACATTGCGTACGAGAGTTTCCCTCTCCACTCGGACACATCACATTCCAGAGCGATGACCTCTGTTGACTTATCGACAATTTAATCTCCCGCTTCGACCGCGCGAAAGTCATTCCAGCGAGGAGCTTTCCTAACGGAGCCTCTGTCGTGTTTTGTGACGCCTGATCGCTGTCGTGATGTTCTCCCTCTCAGGTTACATGCTGGACCTTCTGAGGACTCAAGGGAGGAACGGTGGCGTGGCCCTGCTGGAGAGTCTGATGATCCACTACCCCTGTCTCTACACCCAGGTCACCGGGCAGAAGCCCAGCACAGAGCCATCCAAATTCAGCGGTGCGTGATAAAGCGTCCTTAGATCCCGGCCTCTGTGTTGTTGTTGCAACTGTGTGCGAGGTGTCCTCTCACTGCACGGGGGTGGGGGGGAGGGCTCCAGAGAGGCAGTGTTGAGCCGGAACTATGCTTCTGCGACTGAATAGCCGCCCTAGGTACGGCATGGGTCCTTACTCTGCACTTTGCATCCAGGGTTTCTGCGTCTGTGATTGTAGTGCGGAAAAAGTCAACAAAAGTCGCCAAAGTCACGAAGGTCGCCATCGTTCAGCAAAGGTTGACACAGGTTGTCGAAAGTGGACACACAGTTGGAAAGACAATAAAGTAGCAGGAAGTTGACAAAAGTCGTCAAAAGGTCCCCAAAGTGTGTAAACACACATAAGATACTGAATCAGTGATTTTCCTAAAGTGAAGATAGATAGATAGATGGATAGATAAAAACTTTATTAATCCCCCAGAAGGAAATTCCTTTGTTACAACAGCTCAGTAGCAGTGGAAAACAGAGGGTAAAAAAAACAAATGAAAAAATAAATAGACGCAAAAGTTGTCGCTGTTCTAAGGTTGTAAATGAGTTGTCGTACAAATTGACATGCACGCAGGCATCCTAAACTAATCATGAATGCAGCAAGAAAGACAAGAAGGGTGTTCCCCCGCCTCACCTGTGGTTAATGTCTTAGCGAGGTGCACTGCATGTCGCAAACATCGGCGGCCGCTGTCGTCCAGACCCTGCGGCGGCTTTCCGACGCAGGCACAAACCCAACTCACCCCGTTGAACCCCTTATCACACTTGTTGTTATGTTTCTATATTATGGTGTTATGTTGCTATGTTAGTGCGTTACATGTTATAATTTGTGTGGTAAATATTATTAATAGCACATTTGGAGTATTGAGAAACGCAATTTCGGTCCTCTTTGTTACCTGTTGCGTGGTCGGTCCGACAACAAAGTCCACTTGACTTGTTTCTCGATTTCATTTGAAAATTGTATTTCAAATATGCAGGAAACATGTCATCAAATGAAGGAAACAAAACCAGGCTCTATTTTTCCTTTTTTTTCTCAACACATTTGAAAAGGAGTGGGAAGAAGCATACACTTGTTTAATCCCGACCCCTTTGATTAAATCATACAATAATCCTAAATTACTACCTGATTATTAACTACTACCTACCAGGCACAGCGCCTGAATTCCAGTTGTGGATGGGCCAGAACAATTGTGGGTGGTCCTTAAATTAAAAACGTTATCAAATCCCTGTTTAACCTAATATAAATGACTGACTAATATACTGTTATATCATCCGTGCATATAGAGATTTGAATAGCTTGATGTTCTTTCAATATTTTGTTGCATTGTGAAAAATGTCGCTGCATAGGACGGACCTATCCGCGACCTCTCCTTGGGCCTTTTTACACTGCCAAGCCGGTTTGGTCGCGGCTTGGCACGCAAGGAACATACTGAGCTTGGCTTATTATGCAAAGAAGATGCATTCAAATGTATTTCGCGGTCATCCACGAAGATAACAGCCCTTTAATGCAAATCGGATCAAGCATCAATATCAACAAAGTTTCCTAAATTTCAAAAATAAATCATTTCAGAAGCCTTTAAAAATACCTAATAATAATGATTAAAATATATTAACCTTTATTTTTATTTTTTTGAAGAAAAGTTTTGGGTGGGCCTGTTGAACAGTGGGTGGTCCTAGGTCCGTCAGGCCCACCCATAACGCCGCGCCTGCTACCTACTTGTCTGAAGACTGTGTTAATATGGTGTTAACGACCATGTCTCTCTGCTCTCCGCTCGCCAGGCCTGATCAAGTACTCAGAGCTGACAGAGTACCTGGTGCGGGCCGTGACGGGCATGCAGAAGGAACTCCAGGAGGCGCGCAACGAGGCGGGCCGGCAGGGTGGACGCTGCACCGCCCTGCAGGCGGAGATGGACCTGATGACGGAGGCGGAGGAGAAATCCCGCCGCTTCCGCTTGGAGAACGAGCACATGCGGCGGCAGCTGGCGGCGGCGAACCGCGAGCTCACCAAGCTGAAGGACGAGCGGTGCGACCTGTACGTGCGCCACACCGCCGCCATCGAGGAGAAGTCGGCCGTGAACATCCGGAGCCGGGACCTCACCCTGCAGGTCGGGATAGACAAGTTAGACATGCATGATTTGGGCAAATAGTCAAATTTTAAAATGTAACATTTTAATTTCCATTTTAATTCCTAGTTTTCAATTTAAAATTGTAAAAAAATGTAACTTAAAAAATGTAAAAATCTTAAGGGATCTTAAAAAAATTGTAAGCTTAAAGCTTTACTAAACTTTTTTTTTAATCGTAATTGTAATATTTAAAATAGAAAAAAAAAATGCCTTCTTAATTACATCCTCAGAGTTTGATAAACAAGCGCAGACTATGAGGGCGAATGGGAATATGTGATGTGAAAAAAGACTCCTTTTTAATAATCCGCCTGTCCGCCTGTCGGTCTGGCTGTCTGCTGGCTCGTGTTCGGTGCGGCCTACAGGTGTACCAGCTGCAGACGGAGCTGCAGAAGGCGCAGGCTGAGACGGACTACCAGAAGCGGCGCTCGCTGAAGTGTGCCTCGCCGGCAGAGACCCAGCAGCTGCGCGAGGAGCTCAGCGCGCTGCGCAGGGACATCATGATGGTGGAGAAGTTCAGCCCGGTGAGGAACCTCCCATCTGGGCTCCTGCTCGATGACAAAATGGGTTGAATGTTAAAACTGTAAATGTGCTTGACTGGAATCATTTTATAATTTGGGTCTCAACACACACACACACACACACACACACACACAGTCAGCATCTCCAGAGAAACAGTGTGTGTACATGGTTCTTCCAGGTAAACATCCAGGTGTGAGGAGCTATGGCTGGCCTCAGAGCAACTGAAGTGTCTCATTAATACACCGCGTTAGAAAGTAGGAAATGGTCTGGAGAAACACAAGTATTTGACCCGATAACGGTGTGATCAATAGCCATGGAGTGGGGCAGTAACACTCTGGACAACAATGACAATGCAAGTGGTTGCCAACCTATCACCTTTCAGTCGGGGACGGAACAGGAGCTGTCTCGTACCCAGAAATAAAAAACACACATCCAAAAATATATTGCAAGTGCGTTGCTCAACACTTCAATGGATACATGAAACGAAGGCTTATTCATTTACGTAGCGATGAAGTGATTAAGGTTATATAATTTATGTGATATTGTTACTAGGGTTTTAACCTAGTAACAATAGCTGAAGGTTGCTGGTTCGATCCCCGGCTCTTCCTAGCTGAGTTTTGAGGTGTCCTTAAGCAAGGCACCTAACCCTTGCTGGTCCAGACGAGCTGGCCGTCGCCCTGCGTGGCTGACTCCGCCGTCGGTGCGTGAATGGTGAATGTGACGCAATATTGTAAAGCGCTTTGGGTGGCCAATGGTTAGAAAAGCGCTGTATAAATGCAGTCCATTTACATTTGCATTGATTTACCCAGGACAAATTGCTAAACAGATGCTAACAGCGTAGCTAACCTAGCGCTCCATCCCCCAGGCCCATGAGGACATCCTGGCCCAGGACCTGGCTGAGGCCCGGGATGGACGCATGGAGCTGGCCGAGCAGCTGAGGAGCTACAGGGACGAGAACGAACGGCTGCTCCGAGAGAAGGAAGAGGTGAGGACTCAGACCCCAACCCTCCTCCTCCTCCACCACCCAAGCATCCCTCTCCTTATCCTGATCTTCTTCCTCCTCCTCCTTCACCACCCACACCTCCTCCTCCTCCTCCCCCTCCTACTCTACCTCCACCTCCTCCTCCTCTTCCTCCTCCTCCTCCTCCTCCTCTTCCTCCTCCTCCTTCCCTCACATCTCCTCCTCCTCCTCCTCCTCCTCCTCCTCCTCCTCCTCCTCCTCCCCCTCCTCCTCTACCTCCACTTCCTGTTCCTCCTTCTCTTCTTCCTCCTCCTCCTCCTTCTCCTCTACCTCCACTTCCTGTTCCTCCTCCTCCTCCTCCTCCTCCTCTACCTCCACTTCCTGTTCCTGTTCCTCTTCCTCATTCTACTCCTCCTCCTCCTCCTCCTCCTCCTCCTCCTCCACCTCCCCACTGCCAATCTCATGCCCTAGATAGATCGGGGAACCCCCGCCACATGGCGGCTGCGGTTGGATAAGCAGATACTGATAAAGGGTGCAGTACCTGTTGTCACACCTGTTTCTCCTTTCTTTCCCTCTCCAGTCCCCTGGCGTGAGATCAGCCTGAGATAAGAACACATGAGTACAAGCGGCTCTCCCATACAAACGTATCTCTTTCTCTAGATAACCTACCCTCTACTGACACAATTAAGTCCTCATATCACCCCTTTCTGTTCGATTTTCATGCACTATTTGTTCCTTGTTTATTTTTCCCATACTCTCTGCTCATATTTGTCTCATATTCTCCCGCGTTTCAGAGTCTGGGGTCTGGGTCAAGGGTCAAGCTTAAGTCGACTGGGGGGGTTGACTAAAGCTAGCATCTTATGTGTAGCATCTTATCCTAGCTTTCTTTGTTGTATCCGGGGAACGGGTTAACCTCGTGATTATTGGTGCTTGGCACGTGGTTCTATGAACTTCCTTACCGTACTGACAGCGATAGATTGTTTCACCTTCTTCTGACAAATGTACTTAGTGTAAATCGCTTTGGATAAAAGCGTCTGCTAAATACGCTAAATGTAGATTTCAATATAAATGGTGCACCGAAAACTACAAGTCCCAGAATGATCCCAGGGTTCAAAGGGTGGTGTGTTCTCCCTCCAGTCCCTGGACCAGAAGGAGCAGCTGGCACTGCAGGTGAAGCAGCTCACCTTGGACTGTGACATGTTCAAGGAGAAGAGCTCCGTGATCCAGGGCCAGATGAGAGAGCTACAGGACGAGAGAGACCAGGTGAGGTTCGCACTCCTACAATGGCAGTAGCATGGGCACTGGGAAATGTAGTTTTTAAGGAGTTGTTTAAACAACTACATTTTTGTGTATATTATTGTTAAGCTTGGGTTAATGGTGCGGAAGGGAAATTTAGGATTGGTTAATGTATTCCAAATTAACATGATTTGGAATATATTAACATGTATTACAAATTACCAAGATTTGGGATGTATGAACATATATAACAAATTAACATGGCTTTTCCTCAACATTTTCTCCTCTTCTCTCCGAGTACGTGTGTGTGTGTATAGATGTATGTTGACCTGTGTTTGTGTGTGTATGTGCGTGTATTTATGCTTATGTGCCTGCGTGTGTGTGTATTTGTTGATGAGTGTTTGTGTGTGTATGAGTGAGTGTGTGTGCATGTATGAGTGTGTGTGTTCGTGTAGGTATGTGTGTGTTTGTGTGTGTGTGTGTGTGTGTGTGTGTGTGTGTGTGTGTGTGTGTGTGTGTGTGTGTGTGTGTGTGTGTGTGTGTGTGTGTGTGTGTGTGTGTGTGTGTGTGTGTGTGTGTGTGTGTGTGTGTGTGTTGATCCTCATTATAAGCTAACGGAGCGACGGAGGTACCATGAGCTGTGTTCACCCCTCCCTGTACCCTTCCTCCCCAGGCGTATGCGTCCCGGGACGAGGCCCAGGCCCAGATCAGCCGCAGCCTGGCCGACAAGGACACCCTGCGCTCCCAGATAGTGGAGCTCCAGGAGAGGCTGTTCTCCTGCCAGGGGGCCCGGACCCCCACCACCGTCTGCCTTTACTCCGCCGATGTAACGAACTCACTCATTCACTTAGAATAACTTTAATATGTTTAGAGGCATATACTGAATAAGGGATCGTCCCACATGTACATAAAGTGTGTGTGCGTGTGTGTGTGTGTGGGGGGGGGCTTGTGTGTGGGCTTGTGTGCGTGTGTGGGCTTGTGTGTGTGTTTGTGTGAATTCGGGTGGATGGGTGTGCTTGTGTGTGTGTGTGTGTGTTGGCTTGTGTGTGTGTGTGTGCATGTGCGTAAATGTGTGTGAACGTGTGCGTGCATGTGTTAATGTTTGTCTCTGGGTGTATGTCTGTATGTGTGTGTGTGTGTGTGTGTGTGTGTGTGTGTGTGTGTGTGTGTGTGTGTGTGTGTGTGTGTGTGTGTGTGTGTGTGTGTGTGTGTGTGTGTGTGTGTAGTCGGGGGGCTCCTGGGACAGCCTGGGCTCCAGCAGTGAGGACTCCAGCGGGACCCCCCCCCGGCCCCCCCTCCGCCGCACGACGGCCCTCGACCCCACAGACTACCCCTTCTTCAACTCTGAGGTGTGTTATCTGTCTGTCTGTCTGTCTGTCTGTCTGTCTGTCTGTCTGTCTGTCTGTCTGTCTGTCTGTCTGTCTGTCTGTCTGTCTGTTCATCTGTCTATCTGTCCGTCTGTCTATCTAACTATCTGTAGAAAAAAAAAATACACTTACATTTGACACTTTAGGCCTTGGAAAAAAACCAATGCAAAATGCACACTGTTTAGGCGCCAAGAAGACCCTTTTAAGAAGATAAGATATATGCCAGCCGCATTTAAACAGTGTTTAGGCGGGTGCGGCTCTTTAGCCAATCAGAGAGCTTGTAACATCCCATGGCTAATTTGCATTGTTTTTTTTTGCAAGGCCCAAAGTGTCACCGAAAGGCTAAATGGAGAGGCTAAAAGGAGAAGCTAAAGGACTAAGCAAATCGAATAGCTAATAGGAAAAGGAAAAGCAGCGGGGAAATGGAAATGCAAATGTCAAGGAAATCGCCCTTTTACTGATTGATATCTGTATTCTTAACCCAATTTCAAAAGATACGTTATTTCAATGCATAAATATTCAGTGTTTAGAGTTCAATGGCTTTTTATTTTCAAAATCCGATGGCACAGATTTACTTCCATAGAAGTGACTCAAACATTTTGTTGTTGAGAGGGCATATCGGTTTCCACTATATAGGTTTCTACAGGACAAAAATCTGTGTGGGGGTGGAGGAATCAAGTGGGGGATATGTTCAACAAAAGAACAAGGAATTGAAAGCTACTTACAATAGGCCTAGGCTACATTAATTTCCCATGATGGCAGCAATGTTCCACTTTCAGCTGGAATTCACCGGTACATCAAAACCACGTGTCTTCTTTAGATTTCAGTTCCCTTTATTTATTCACACAGTTCAGCAGCGGCATTCATAATTAAATCCAGCATTAAAGGTTCATTTAAGAAGGTTCTCACCAGTCATTTGTCGCCTGGTCGCGATGTCGAGTTTTTTTTAAAGTAGTTCACTAGTCGTAGCGCGCAATAATTTGTAGTGTCAGAATTCTGAGAATTTAGTCAGCATTCAGATTTCTCAGAATTCTCTGACACTGCAAATTAAAGCGCTACTACTAGCGAACTCCTTTCAGCGTGACTGGAGAGAACTTCCTTAAATTAACCTTTAATGCTAGATTTGCATGAGCGCTTTTGTGTGAATTAGTTTGGTTCTCTTTCATGGAAGCCGGAAGTGGGGGAATCCTGGGGCTGGCCCAATGAATTCAACCCATGCACACGCTCACACGCCACACTTCGTATTTCTCACGCAGAAGAAATTACCAGGATAGCGCCCACCAATTTGCGCCGCTATTTAACAGTGTTACAGGTAGGAATCAAATGTGTTTCCCGTACGTAGGGTAACCAGACGTCCTCTTTTGCCCGGACATGTCCTCTTTTTGAGACACCTTTAAAAAATGTTTTGCAGAATTTCAAAATCGTCCAGGATTTTATTAAAGCCTCATACATGTTCACATTTACCGGTAATTTGCGTTGCGTTTCTCTGGGTCGTTCACAAACTAGTTAGGCTACGCCCTCCCCTACTCAGTTCTGTTCGCTTTGCATTGGTGGAAGTGAGTAGGGGGAGTGGTTAAGTAGAACCTTCAGATTAGACGGTTTGACTTACTCAGTTACCGTCGTGTTTTGTATTTATTTTTTTACCATTATTGTTTTATAGGGACAAACATTAACAAATTTCTCCTACAGGGGATTGATAAAGTTCTATCTAGATTTTAACAGAAAGAAACACTTGGTCATACTTTACACACATTACCACAGCATTGGCCTAATGAATGCCACAGATATATTTTCAGCATTGGACTGAATGCCACATAAATATATAATTATGTTTTTGCACGTTTGCAACGTTTAAAAGTTCAGGGTATAAAGTTCAAGTATATGCCTCTACTTGTATTGCTTAAGCCAATAGCCTTTTGAGGCAGTGTTTTTTCTGAATATTAGTGTTAAGGGCCAATAATGCTTACTATCACACGTTAGTGGACACATTTGTATGCAGTCACATTTTAATAACATGTTATGATGGTGTAGCCATGCATGTTGTTTTATTGTTAATATGTAAATTTGTTTTTTATTGAAAATACTTTGTATAGATGAATTATCCCCAAACTTGTCATCGTAACACCTTTGAAATAAACATGACTTATCATGGCAGATACCTGTGTGTTGTTTATCATATGCGGTAAGGGTGTAACGTCTTCAACTCAGTTCCTTGGTAGAACCCACTTACAGTAAAAATCACTTCTGATGGAAAAAAAGATGTGTATGAAAAACACTTTTCTTGTCTATTGTTACTATTATATTGTTTAAAATGTACGCATATATTAAAAATATATATAGTGTATAAAAAGTGGCTGGTAAAAAAGATGAGTGTCTGGTCGATTTTTAAATCTACCTGCCACAGCGGCTGGTGGGCAAAAAACGAAATTTATATCTCTGATATCTATATATATATATATATATATACACCCACACACACACGCACGTCGTGTTTCTGTGTGGGTGTGTGTATCTGTGTCTGTGTGTACATGTTGACCTGTGTGTGTGTATATATGTATGCTAATCTGTAAGTCTGTTTTTGTGTGCGTGTGCCTGTGTGCGTGTGTGTAGTCTGAGGACGGCCCACTCTGCAGCATTCGCTCCCTGACCGTGCAGCCGCCGGGGCCGGAGTCACTGCGCCGACGTGAGGGGGAGCTATACGCCGAGAGCAGGTGTGTGTGTGTGTGCGTCTGTGTTTATGTGTGTGTGTGTGTGTGTGTGTGTGTGTGTGTGTGCGTCTGTATTTATATTTGTGTGTGTGTGTGTGTGTTCATGTGTGTGTCTGCGTGTGTTTGCGTGCGCGCGTGTGTGTGTGTGCACGCGTGCACTAGTGTGTGTGTGTGTGTGTGTGCATGTGCGTGTACGTGGGCACGTGTGTGTTGCTCTGCTTTGAACAGACATCATGAACATGCAGTCTTCCAGTCCTCTCTCATGTGAGCGCCATTGTCCACGCGGTGAATCAATAGATCAGGCGTTAGCCGTCTACCAGTCTAGTCCGGGGGGTTACCAGGAGAAGACTCTGGCGTGCTCATCTTTCTGACGCCTGAGAGATAGTGCACTCATTAACAGTCGCCTCTCTTCCTCGCGGTGGGAGGTGACATCATTCGGAGCACTTTTAGACCTAGCCGTGGTTATCCATTGTGTGGACTCCCAATCAAAGCGTAACCCTGAATTAATGACACGGAGGCCCCAAGCACAACCACTGATCCTCGGGGGGTAGGAGGTGCAATGCTAAGTATTTAGTACACACTAAATACCCACAGATTTAGTAAGCTGGGGGTTACCCAACCCAGCATTATTCACCCTTGAGGTAGGGATTTTGATCCCAACCATTGTGCTGTTTCCTGACAGCCTGGACAAAAGGCACGTTGTTAATGTGTGACTTTCACTGTCAACTACACTGTTACAATATTATGATATTATCCTTCCTGATAGTTGCTATGCCAATGTCAATGGCTAATGTGTGTGTGTATGTGTGCGTGTGTGTTTGTGTGTGTGTGTGCGTGTGTGTGTGTGTATTTGTGTGTGTGCGTGCATGCGTCCGTGTGTGTGTGTGTGTGTGTGTGTGCGTGCACATGCATGCATGTTTCCTTATCTTCCAGCCCAGAAACAGCTGAAATCTGCCCCCCGTTGGACGACTTTGTGTTTCTCCCAAACGGTAAGGGTCCGAACTTCCGGTGCGACTTCCGTCCATGTGTGTGTGTGTCTGTGCACGCGCGTGTCGGTGCGTGTGTTCGCGTGAACATATTGGTGAAGATATGCCCGTCACGAAGGACCCCATAGGCCGTGCTGAACGCTGGACGTGAGCCTGGAGGAAAGGCATTAACCTTTGGAACAAAACCAACAAGCACACATTGTCTCACCTCTGCAGAATTCGAGACGGAGGCGTCGGGTGGGAGGTGTCCTTCCAGGGGCAACGGGGCAGACAGGTGAGGCAGGCGACACCGCGGTGCCAACATCGACTCTGTGAGGACAGAATAACACACACGCTACCGCTAGTACCCGCCGCAGGGAGGAATGCGGAAGAGGAATGCTTGTGACAATGAGGACATTAGAGACACTGCTTTTCTTTCTTCATGGATTATTTACACTGTTCCGGTCCGAGTTATTCTAGGGTTGTTTGTTTGTGGTGGTGTTCAGTGTTTTCAATGATTGAACTGAAAAATGTGTAATGTGTCAAAGTTAACGGGCCTCACTCATTCCTCTCACTCACTCGATCCTTTCCTCGAGTCTCACTCGAACATTTCGTTTTTCTCAATCCTCTCACTCTCTAACTCACTCCTCTCATTCAAATCGTTCCGTCATCTCACTCCATTCACACCCTCCTCTCACTCATTCACTTCCCGCTGTCCTCTCACTCATCTCACTTAATCATTTCCTTTAATCTCACTCCTCACTCACTCACTCCTCTCGCTCAATCCTTTCCTTTATCTCACCCCTCTCACTCCCTCCTCTCACTAACACCTCTCCCTCACTCATCCCCCTCCTCTCATTCACTCACTCCTCGCACCCACTCCTCCCGCTCAACCCTTTCCCACACCTCACTCACTCTCACTCCCTCGTTCCCCCCCCCCCACCTCACTCCTCCCTCTCACTCCCTCGACCCCCCCCCCCCCCAGAGGCTCCGCCCCTCCCTTCCTGATGCGGTCGCGGCCCAAGGCGGTGCGTCTCTTCGGCCGTGTGCTCACCATCTCCTTCCAGGGGAAGGACCTGCTCGCCCAGCTCTCCGTCGTCGGGGGCAACAAGACGGGCGTGTTCGTGAGCGGGGTAGTGGAGGGCTCGGCTGCGCAGACCGTGGGCATCAGCCCCGGGGCGCAGATAGTGGAGGTGAGGGGGGGGGGGGGGGGGGGTCCGGGGTGGTCTGGGGTGGTCCTGGGGGGGTGAGGGGTGTGAGTATCTCCGTGTATGTCATGATTCGACTGGCTTTCAGATCAAACCCCATATAAGACACACTACAAATGAACCTCGTTGTTTCTCAACGTTTTCCCCTCTGCTGTCCACATGACATGTAGTGTATCAAAGACAAGGAACACGAGCCTACATTTGACGGCATTTCTTAGATAAAGATGTGAATGATGATCAATCAGATCAAGATTTAAATTGGCTTTCAGATCAAACTCCCACAATCCTGAGCCTTTCCGTGACTCAGTTTATTAACTGACTTTGACGTTTATTTTACTGTCATGTATTCATCAGTCGTGGCTTGGATACATCCCTCGAAGATTCATTGCGCTTATTTTCGTTTTTTGGAGCCAACCTAAAGTCTATCACTTTAAGTTGTATCACCTCTCGGGAGGTCTTTCTCCCGGTCGGTCGGGCGTGGGGCCCACGTCTCCCTCCAGGGGGCAGGCTTCAGCTCGTGCATGTCGTTGTCTTTGCAGGTGAAGTTCGAGCACGACCAGCAGTCCCTGAGCATGGTGCTGCAGGACTCCACCCTAGAGGAGGCCCTGTGGGCCCTCGGCCAGGTCAGGGGCCTCTGCCACCTCTCCCTGCGCTCCAGCCAAGACGGTAGGACCCACGGTGAAACGCATGTCCCCTCTTCTGTTGTTTATTCCCATTGTACTGTCAACTGATATATTTTACTGTAATGTTGATTTATTTCTCTGTAATCTTTCCTGATAACTTCACTCTAATCTTTCCTGATTTATTTAACTTTAACCCTTCCTGATTTATTTCTCTGTAATCTTTCCTGATTCCTTCACTCTAATCTTTCCTTATTTATTTAACTTTAATCCTTCCTGATTTATTTCCCTGTAATCTTTCCTGATTTATTTAGGAGTGAGAGTATTGAGATGAAGTAAATAATTCATTACGAGGAGTGGGTGCGGGTAGTGAGTGGTTAAGAGGAGAAACAAGAAGTTCTATTCATTACACTTCTCTTGTAGTATTGCAATTTGTTACCTAATTTGACGCGTGAGAAGAGATAACGATGAGCCATGACAGCATGACAGCACTGGAATCAACGCTGTCAAACCAGTTTGCATTTTTTGGTTCTGTGCACTCAATGATCTTGAATAGTTAGTTTAGTTAAATATTTCCAGTGAAGTGCAGACATGTATCTATCTATCTATAGCTGCTCTGTGGTTGCAGTGTTGCTGTTATGTCATGTTCCATGACATAACAGTTCCATGATTCCTCTGCAGAGGCTACAATTCACCTGAAACATTAGTCATCAGAGCAGGTTAAAATACCTTGTCTATAATTCACGTTGCATTAACTAGTGCATGATCTGAAATTGCTCCCTGTCTCCCTCGCTTTCTCTCTCTCTCCCTCGCTTTCTCTCTCTCTCTCTCTCTCTCTCTCTCTCTCTCTCTCTCTCTCTCTCTCTCTCTCTCTCTCTCTCTCTCTCTCTCTCTCCCTCCCCCCCCCCCCCCCGGTCCCCCAGCCTATGAGAGCCTCCTGCAGCGGCCCCCGAGCGGCGCGGCCCCCTCCGGGGACTCCTTCTACGTGCGGGTCAACATGGCCATCCCCCGGGGGCCCGGGTGCCCGCTGGCCGTGGCCTGCAACGACATCCTCCACGTGACCAACACGTGCCCCCCCGGGGGCAAGAGCACCTGGGAGGCCAGCCACGTCCACCCCAGCCAGCTGGTAGACCTCCAGGGGGGCACCATCCCCAACTACTACAGGTGGGGGGGGGGGGAGAAAGAGAGAGAGAGAGAGGGAGAGAGGGAGAGAGAGAGAGAGAGAGAGAGAGAGAGAGAGGGAGAGAGGGAGAGACGGAGAGAGAGGGAGGGAGGGGGGGAAAGAGAGAGAGAGAGAGAGAGAGAGAGAGAGAGAGAGAGAGAGAGGGGGGAGGGAGAGAGAGAGAGAGGGGGGGAGGGAGAGAGAGAGAGAGAGAGAGACGGGGAGAGAGGGGGGAGAGAAAGAGAGCGAGAGAGACAGAGAGACACACATGGTGTTATTGTTCCTTCTATCTGAAGAGGGACACTGCGCTACACTGATGATCTGCAACAATAGCCAATCAACAGAGTAATGTTAAACCTGGTTCTTCCTCCTTCACCCCTGACCCTGAAGGGCCCAGCGGCTTCTGATCAGAGCCATCGAGTACATGAGCTTCCAGACCAAGACAGGCGGCAAGGTAACCGCCGTCCCCATCCCCCACCTAATACGATAAATAACACTCATTAAAAAAAAAGAAGCTTTTCGGTGCCTCGGTCGAGGTTCCTTCACGGAGGCCCCGTGTTCGTGTCTTGGTGGTGGTGGCGGTGGTTGCCATGGCGACGGGGCGTGTGACGTGACGTGACGTGCTGGGGCGTGTTCTTCCCCCCCCCCCCGACTCTGCAGGGGGCGGCGGGGGCCGGAGGGGCCAAGGAGAAGCAGAAGGCGGTGAGGATCGTCAGCACGGGCCGTCAGGGCAGGAGCTCGCTGTGGCTCAGCGTCCAGGACAGCAGCGCCAAGAGGCGAGAGCCAGGTGGGGGGTGTGTGTGTGTGTGTGTGTCTGTGGGTGGGGGGGGGTTTAGGTAAACACGTTTCCTTAAGGCACAGTGGCAACATGGAAGTAAACGAGCCTTTCGAGTCACTTGAGTGCGTGTGTGTGTTTTTTTTATGTGTGTGTTTGCTTGGCCTCTGTGTGTGTTTGTGTTTACTGTGTGTGTATGCTGTGCATTTGCATGTGTGTGCTGTGTATTTGCATTTGTGTGTGTCTGTGTGCGTTTGTTTGTGTGTGTGCGTGTGTGTGCGTGCGCGTGTGTGTGTGTGTGCGTGCGTGTGTGTGTGTGTGCGTGCGTGCGTGTGTTCACCCAACCTGCACGGGGGCAAGCCCATCGATTACAACCCCTCTACTACCGCTACACAGTAACCAGTGACAGTCCTCCACCGGACCACCACTGCCGCCACAGAGGGGCCCCTCCTCCTCCTCCTCCACCTCTAACCCCGCCCCCTCCCTCCTGTCCCCAGGCGAGGCGGCGGCGGCGGCGCCCCCCCGTGGCTGCGTGACCCTCATGCCGTACACCCTGGTCACACCCCACTACCCCCCGGTGTGCCGGCCCGTCCTGGTGCTGCCCACCGTCCTGGGCCGCGTGCTGGACGAGAAGCTGGCCTGCTGGCAGGGCTTCCAGCTGTGTGAGCCCGGTGAGGAAGAACCCCCCCCCCCCGCCCACCTGCCTTCACGTTCCACTGGCCCCCCCCCCCCCCCCCAGGAGTCGATTAGTGTTTTGTGGCTCTGTGGGCGGTGCCGTGTCAGGGGTCGTCCTGTGTCCGTACTTGTGTCTTTCCGGTCAACACCCGTGCTTGCCTAATCTGTCGTCTGTGCTGCTTGTGTCTCGCGGTGCTGTCATGTCGTGTGTCATTTGTACTTGGATACTTGTCTGTCCTAAATGTTTTCAGGGGCCTTCCCAGGGACGCAAAAATGAATTTCAGGGCCCTACTGACAAATAAAGTAGTATCGTATCGTCAAACTACGAGAGTAGAATATAATTATCTTTATTATCATTGCACATACTACAGCGAATTGTAAATGTTCTAACTTATTTATTAACTGAAGGTTATGTTAGAGGAAACTGTTTTATAAGGCGTGTCCAGCATAATGAGAGGGATATTTAGTCGGTTTGGTTTTTAGGAAGGCAATCAAATGTGTAAATATAGATAAGGGAGTCCTGGCTCACACGGTGCTCGTCGTTTACTCAAACTCTCCTCTATGTTCTCCACTTCCTCTCTCTCTCTCTCTCTCTCTCTCTCTCTCTCTCTCTCTCTCTCTCTCTCTCTCTCTCTCTCTCTCTCTCTC
>NC_079414.1:21935312-21937812 GCF_026213295.1 Gadus chalcogrammus | reverse complement strand
CTCTCTCTCTTCTTCCAGGAGGCCTGGCTCACACGTGTGTGTATCCAGTGATGGGTAATCCACCTTATGGAAGAGCCGATGTGTCCTGTGTCCCAGTTATCATCCTCTGCTCTGGTGGGCGAACAATAGTGGGACATCGTTGTGTGTGTGTGTGTGTGTGTGTGTGTGTGTGTGTGTGTGTGTGTGTGTGTGTGTGTGTGTGTGTGTGTGTGTGTGTGTGTGTGTGTGTGTGTGTGTGTGTGTGTGTGTGTGTGTATGTGCGTGTGTGTGTGTGTGTGGATGCATGTGTGTGTGTTTCCTTCGAGCAAATCATCAGTTTGCCCACGAGTGCTGTGCAATTACAGACTGACTCATATCTAAGTGCTCAGAAACACATGTGAAACCGCACACACACACACACAGACACACACACGCACGTGCACACACACAGAAACTCACACAGACACAGACACATACACACACAGACACATGCACACACACACACACACACACACACACACACACAAACACACACGTGCACACACACAGAAACTCACACAGACACAGACACATACACACACAGACACATGCACACACACACACACACACACACACACACACACACACACACACACACACACACACACACACACACACACACACACACACACGCGCACACACGAACACACACACGCGCACACACACACACACACACACACACACACACACACACACACACACACACACACACACACACACACACACACACACACACACACACACACACACACACACACACACACACAGCCTCCTTGAGAGAGGGGGGAGGCGAAGGGTAGAAGGGGTTTGCACACACTGCAGTCAAGAGGCTCAATATGTTCTGTCCACTGTTTCACCGTGGCAACCTGGAGCATTCCACCGCCTCCCCTGCCAGCCTGGTGGACTGGTTGATCCAACCCCTCCCCTCCTCCTTCTCCTCCTGCCTATACCTCCCTCCCTCTCTCCCTCCCATCCCCCACTCCACAGCGCCTGGGCAGTGGTGTTATGTTGGGAAGAGAGAGAGAGAGAGAGAGAGAGGAGAGAGAGAGAGAGAGAGAGAGAGAGAGAGAGAGAGAGAGAGAGAGAGAGAGGAGAGAGAGAGGGAGGGGGAGAGAGAGAGAGAGAGGAGAGAGAGAGGGAGGGGGAGAGAGAGGGAGAGAGAGAGAGAGAGAGGGAGGGGGAGAGAGAGAGAGAGAGAGAGAGACAAAAAAGGTTGGAGAGAGAGCGATAGGGAGAGAGAGAGAACAACAGGTCAGAGGAGAAAGAGCGAGAAAAAAATAAAGATAGAGGGACAGAGAAAGACAGAATAGCCATAAAAGATAAAGCTCTAGCTCTCGGCGTGACAACGACATCCTGAGGGCCATTTTGGAGCGCCGAGCCAGAGAGCAGAGTGCCACTGTCGCCATTCCTCCGCTCTCAGGACGCCACCGCCATCGCCGGTGCCAACAGCCCATTCGTCTGCTCGCTCGCTCCACATGCACGCCGCTGTTAGAACGTACGTCGCCCCAGATCCCAGTGTAGTGTGTGTGCGTGTGTGTGTGTAGTTTGTTCTTTGTGTGTGTGTGTGTGTGTGTGTGTGCACCACGCAGCTTGTCTCGGATCCCTGTGTGCGTGTGTGCAGTGTGTGTGTCTGTATGTGTGGTTTCCTTTGGTGTGTGGTGTGTGTGTGTGTGTGCATGTGGGTAGGTGTGTGTGTGTGCACAGCGCAGCATATGTTGTCTATGTTCCCTGTGTGTGTGTGTGTGTGTGTGTGTCTATCGTGTGGTGTGAGTGTGTAGTGTGGTGTGTGTGTGTGTGTGTGTGTGTGTGCGCGTGTGTGGTGTGGTGCGCGTGTGTGCGTGTATTTCTGGGTGTGTGTGCGGTGTGTGTGTGCGTGCACAGCTCAGCGTACCATGTCTCATCGCAGAGGGGTTGGCTGAAGAAGGGTAAACCGACCTCTTCTGACGTTTCAGAGCGGGCCCTCAGCGGACCAGCTTGACCAGCTGTCGTCGGGTAGATTCATGTCTTTGGGCGACGGAAGCGGATGTGAAACGCACAAAGCGCATCAGAAACCAAATCATCGATGCACTGTAAACAGCCAATTAAACGTTGCGTCACTTAAATCGTCCATGGCCAAGTAGGACATTGAGTAATTGGCTAAATGAATCCATTCGAGTCCTGAGCGGCCCCTGTTTCCAGCCATTCATTCACTCCTCAAACGATCGGGAGACTTTCCTCCCCCCTCCCCTCTCCTGCCCCCCCCTCCACCCTCCTCCGTGCCCTGGGTCATGTGTGAAGCATGCGCTGGGAGCCCAGTGGGTCGTTAAGCTGCCAGCTAATCAGCGTCGACTAATAATCCCTCCTTCTGCCACATCCGTCAAACACACTGGCCCCAGCCCCGCCGCTCCCTGGCGCACCTCGCCATGACAACCGCTTCCGCCCGCCCGTTTCCTGCCCGCTGATGGGTGGATTAGTGGCTAGATGGGTGGGAATGATGGGTGGG
>NC_079414.1:21847812-21930312 GCF_026213295.1 Gadus chalcogrammus | reverse complement strand
TCGCGCAATCAAATAACAAAGCGGAGGCCATTAAAATAAGGAAACTCTAGATTGGTATCTAGGGAAAAGGTATAAAAAAAAAACAATGAAATGAATTACTTTACAATGAATAAACTGAAAGAGGATTTAAAAGTGGGAGGTCACACCATAATCAAAAAGACAAACATTATAACTCATAAACCGGTCGGTTAATTGTCTCGTACCGAGTGATTCTGTCCCCGCTATGGGGGCATTATGGGATGGGTTGAGCCAAATGTTAAAACGTTGATGGATCTCAGTGTCAGGTCGACTAGACGTACGGCCTAAAGCTTCGAGGAGAATAACGCAACTTGCGTGATGAATGTGTTTTCTTATTCTGTTATCCCTGCTGATAAGTTATTTTCCCATGTTTGAAGTTAAGCTCTTGCGCGGAAAAAAAAGTAGCTTTACACACTGGGAGTAATAATTAGCCTATTGTCTTAAGGTTTCGGACTTTCCTTACTTGTTTATTTCCCGTTAGTTAATAAAGCAGTCGTGTATCAGCCACATTGCCACCACCACAAGGTTACAGGTATCTGGACATTGAATGTCACCAGAATGTCACCTTTACTTATGCTTTCCAATAGTTTCGATGATCAACCGCTCAGCATTGTTCAACCCGGATTGAGCGGTCCACCTCAACGCTCACACAGGGCGGTGTATTAATACGCGCACGCACGTGGACGAGCTCATTCCGTCCCCCCGACACGTGCTTCACACACACCCGCACGCACGCACACACACACACACACACACACACACACACACACACACACACACACACACACACACACACACACACACACACACACACACACACACACACACACACACACACACACACACACACACACACACACACACACACACAGCCTCAGAAGGACGACGTTACCCCTAGCATTACCTTTTATTATGCGACGCCTCCGTATTTATTTATTTATGAATGTCAACTCCCAAGCCCAGAGGTGACTCTGCGTTACTAATGTATGAGTCACGTACACTCGCAATTGCCAGGCATAAATAACGCCTATATTTGTCAATATTCTATTAATATAGATGTACAACAATTCTCCTGTCGTAATTATTAGTGCTCTCTGTTCATCATCGGCCATTTCTAAGGAACTGACATCTATCTGCCCGTTGGTGGTCGGGAGGCAGCCCGTTGCAACACAATGTCAACCAACGGTATTGGCGCACCGTGAAGGTTTTTTTAACCAACATTCACATGGAGTAAACAAACAGACAAACAACAGGCTGGTTAATGTGATATTTTGCTGTGGTTTGTATAGGCTCCCCGTGTCCTTATAAGGAAGGGCAGTCGTGCCCGTCTGCAATAGGCTGAACATGAACCGCTATTAACCGTTTCACTCCCGAATTTTATTAGGGGACCAATTTGAAACGGTATCAAGTGTGATGCATATGCTTATTCCTGTGTGTGTGTGTGTGTGTGTGTGTGTGTGTGTGTGTGTGTGTGTGTGTGTGTGTGTGTGTGTGTGTGTGTGTGTGTGTGTGTGTGTGTGTGTGTGTGTGTGTGTGTGTGTGTGTGTGTGTGTGTGTGTGTGTGTGTGTGTTTGTGTAAGAGAATACGTGTGTGGATGTGTGTGCGTTCTTGCGGACGTGTGTGGGTGCGTGTGTGTGTGTGTGTGTGTGTGTGTGTGTGTGTGTGTGTGTGTGTGTGTGTGTGTGTGTGTGTGTGTGTGTGTGTGTGTGTGTGTGTGTGTGTGTGTGTGTGTGTGTGTGTGTGTGTGTGTGTGTGCTTGCGGGCGAGTATTTGTTTGTTTGAACGTGTGTATGTGTATTTGAGCATGTGTGTGTGTGTCTCTATATTTGCCGGAGGTAGCAATAACCTTCGCTTGTGACAACGTGAAAACGAGTGTTGAGCCGTCGGGTTTCAGGACAGAGGTTCAGTCTATATGCTGTCGTAACCCGGGCCGTTTTAGTTCTGACAGTCCCACCAGAGACCCCCGAACAGCCGCCGGTGATCAGCAACCACAGCCCTGATGAGCTGGAGGACTCCTTCGGGACTCCCTCACACACACACACACACACACACACACACACACACACACACACACACACACACACACACACACACACACACACACACACACACACACACACACACACACACACACACACACACACACACAGCTAGGTGTTTAGGTGACACGGATGGGATGGATCATATCGATGCTCATTCCAACCGAACTAACCGTTCATAAGCGAAATCATTTCCGTATATTTGCCTTTTAATTAGGCTACTAGGTTTGATGCATGTGCATTGAGAGGAAAACGATAAGTCCTGGCTTTATCAGGCCAATTATGTATCACGGAATCAGCCGTTTCAAATTATTTATTATAAAACTAAACCGTGCTTCTGAGTTTCATTTAAACGCCTCACAATTCACCATTCGTGTGCCAGGTCGATTCAACCAATCGTTTGTCGTCTTCTTGTGCATATTTGGCACCATCTCTTCTCCCTTCCCATTTCATTTCGCTCGCTCGCCACATTTTTCATTGACACGAGCGAAGGAGACACACTGAGCGCGTCCCAGCCTCCCGAAACCTCCTCCTCCCGCCTCTCTGACGTCACGTCGATGGCCATTTGCATGAAGGTTTTTTCTGCTGCAGCCTCCACCACTCCACTCCGCTCCGCTCGTGCGCAAACCGTCTCACACAGCCGCGGAGAGCCGACCCATCCCGACCCATCCCGACCGGGCCGAGTCAGATCGAGACCGAAAGTGAGGGGGGAGAGTGAGAGACGACGCTAAACGAGGGACTGTGGTTGCATGAGGCTTTTTCTCCTTGAAGAGGATCAGAAACACGGGCTGCAGCTGGTTCGACGGATACCGCACGACCGAGCGAACCGAGGCAGTCCGCCCCCCCCCCCCCCCCCCCATCAGACATGGAGCTGCCCGCCGCGGGGGAACACGTCTTTGCGGTGGAGAGCATCGAGAAGAGGAGGAATAGAAAGGTCCGTGCGTGCTCACGTTTTTGGGATATCGGAGGTTTGACGCGTAAGGGATCGCGGGCCAGGAGAGAGCCTTGTCGCAAGGCGTGTTATTTCCCGTTGGATAGCCTCGGGATTTCTCTGTACGATTTTATTGGGATCATTTGGATTGGATTCACGGTGCTGGAAGGTGTCGCTCATATGCTGTTGTCTTTTCTTGCAGGGGAGGGTCGAATACCTGGTCAAGTGGAGGGGATGGTCTCCAAAGTAAGTGGACTCAGTGAAAATATGTTTAAAAAAAAACACCTCGAAAACAATGCGTGTGCGCGTGTGTTTTTGAATGCGCGCGCATGTTGACTATTGCGCGTGCTTGACGTGTTTGCATCTTCCGACGTGGTGGTTCAACTCTAGTCGGCGAATGAACAATCAGGCCTTTCTGGCCACCGTCCTGAGGAAGTTGTTAACGCCTTGCCCCACTGACACACACACACGCACACACACACACACACACACACACACACACACACACACACACACACACACACACACACACAACAAACACTATTTATATATATTGGATACACACATATATATATATATATATATATATATATATATATATATATATATATATTTATATATAAATATATTATAGACCAATAAATATATACGTATTATATATATACACCAACATTACACCTTCGCTTTACTTAGCTGGGGGGTCAATGCAATAGCAGCTGCCTCCACTCACCCCTCCCACTTTACTCAGGTACAACACCTGGGAACCAGAAGAAAACATCTTGGACCCAAGACTCTTGGATGCCTTCAAAGACAGGTGCGTTATGAATGTGAACACCTTCATCTAAATATGGCTTTAAAACTATTTCATTTGCAGATCCCGCAATATAGAGACGGACAAGTTCCTGCAGCAGACACAGACCACACTTACACCGTAATAATAATTATTGTCGTTTGCCTGCCTGATGTGGAAGCAAAAGCTGGAACTAGACGCCTGCAAAAAAGCCAACAATGTCACTCTGACTTAATCTGTCAATTTGACTTCCTGCAATGGTCACAAACTGCCATCACATGTTTGCTGTTGTCACATCTTGAGGGACTTCTATCAAGGCCAAACCCTTGCGTAAAAATGGTCAGAAGCCTTCTCCTGTCCCCTTCTACTGCCCTGGAGTCACAAAAACATGTGTAGGGGTCAGGAATTACAGAATTATAGCGAAGCATCGCGTTAAACATCTGTTTCTGCCATTTGTGCCGCACTAAAGGAGAGAGTTTTTATGGAAACTAATTGTGCCTCTCCCCAGGGGGGGCAAATTGTCTGAATGCCAGACTATGAAAATACACTGAGTCGTCATGGTAATTAGATGTGAGGGAGACGCGTGGGCCAGGGAGAGGGGGGGGGGGGGGGGGGGGGGGGGGGTTGAATTACTGCTTCAGAGTAGGGCCTGAACAAACGACTTGGTTAAAAGAAAGAGAAATAAAGCTCCCTAGATCATGACATACATTCATTTATTTGAGGGTGGAAACGAAGTCAACTGTAATTAAAAGCATGCAGAATCGGACAATACAGTATATATGTATATAGTATGATTAGACTAAATAAATATCACTTGTCATATAAAGAGGCTTGACACTCCATTGACTTTTTTGGACTAAAGGGACACAATAGGAACATATTGTTGTAAGATAATAATAGTACATTTGAGTATGTTAAAAAAAATATGCAAAACTAAAGATGGCCTGATAGCTCTTTTAAAATGGCTTACAATTGCCATGTAATTACACTTATTAAAGGTACAGTAGGTAATTTGGGATAAGCAGCCAGAGTTATGCCAGATATTTAAGGTATGCCACCAAAACAATCCCAACCCTCCCTTCATGATTCCCTCACAAGCTGCCCCCCCCCCCCCCCCCCCCCCCCCCCCCCCCCCAGAGTCCCCCAGCCCTCTGGAAGACTCTGTATAAGCCATCCAATAATTTCTTACAAGTCAAATAAAATGATGGGATGTTGTTATTACAGGCCCAGGGACAGCCACAGATACCAGATTTACAGAGCATTCAACTAATATGACAAAATACGCTTGTAAATGAAAATGCCAACTCTAGCTTTAATAGGTTTCCACGGTGATTAATCTTTTTTTAATTTCCCCCCTCCGAAGAGAAGGGCATGATCAGCTGATGGGATATCGCAAAAGAGGACCAAAGCCCAAACATCTTCTAGTTCAGGTAAGAGTAACATGAACCAGGGATTTCAAAACTACAGTTATAAAGGATTAGTACATTTACAGTTACACTGAAACTGACACTCCAAATAAATATTTGACAGAAGACATGGCATTATCCATTAAAAACTTATACAAACCTAGCGATGCATGCTAAATGAGGGGGAACGAATTACATTTAAATCATCAATCATGGAAAAGGGCAAAAGGCCAGTGGAACCCCTGAGATGAGGGTTTGTGTTCCTGTCAGGACGGTGTGGGTGTAACACATTGGACAAAGTCAGTGATGGGACACAAAACATCCAGTGACATTCCTCTGGGCTGGGGCCACAGCCATGGAAGCTGCCCTGAATGGTGAAAGCGACTCACACATATGAACATGTGACTTGCTTGGGCCCCAGAGTTGACAGGGTTTCCTCAACAATGACTGTCAACTACCAGAAAACCATGCTTTCACATCTTAAACTAGTTTTTGTTCAGCTTCAGTTGAGGATGAGTTACTATTGCTCCATGGGAACCATTGTTATAATAATGAACATAAATGTGTCTCTTGTGGACAAATTTGCTGTGTAATTAATTTTAAAACAAGATGAGTCCTTGTCTTTACCATACTGACGCCCCAATCCTTAATCAACGGCTCTTTCGTCAGGTGCCATCCTTTGCCCGGAGATCCAGCATCCTGTCCGATCTTCAGGAGGCCTCCCTGAACGAGGACAGCTGTCAGAAGACGGCCCCCATCCATATGCTGCACTCCCAGAGCCAGCAGTACCAGCTGAACAGCAAGAAGCACCACCAGTTTCTGCCACTGGGCAAGGACGCCGAGCAGCAGGCCAATGGCAAGAAGAAGTTCTACTACCAGCTCAACAGTAAGAAGCACCACCCCTACCAGCCCGACCTCCGGATGTACGAGGCCCCCCACCTGAAGCCCAGAGACGCTAAGGTTCCAGAGGTGGCTAACCAGGCCTGGAACCTTCCTCCGGCATTGCAGCAAAAGTGGGTTCGTGACAAGGACTCCGGCTGCCTGACCAAAGTCAAGGACATCACCATGGAGCTGAAGAAACTCCCAGCGGATCTCAATGGACATAAGGAGCCGGAGAAAGTACAGCCCTCCGCTGAGAAAGACAATCCGTCACCGCCGAGTTCTGTGAGCAACGGCAAGCTTAAGATTGTCAAAAACAAAAACAAGAACGGACGGATTGTTATCGTCATGAGCAAGTACATGGAGAGCGGCATGAAGACGGCAAAGATAAAGAACGGGGACTCTAAAACGGTGGACGAGCCTACGCCCGACGAGGAGAGTATCGACAACGAGGTCGAGAAGATGAAACTCATCAAGAAGCTCGGGCTCATGAACGGATTTGCAAAAAACCTCAAGGACAAACCCAAAGTTTCCCGTGCTGAGAACGGCCATACAGAGACGGACCCGCCTCTTGAAGCAAAGGCCCAAGTGACGGAGCAGGATAAGCAGGAGGAGGTCGGGTGTCAAACGCCTCCTCTATTGGATCAGCCTTTACAACTGACAACTGGAGCTAACCTGATCACGGGGCGTGCGGACGAGGCGGTTCCCTGCCTGTCCGAGAGTGGACGGAGCCATGAAGGACTCAAACGGCAGTCTTCTGCCATGGACAATGAGGACCAACCAGGAGGCAGTAAGAGATTTTTGAGCTCCAGGATAAGCACACCACACACGTTGTCGTCACCACCTCAGAGTGCAGTCGAAGACCAAAATGCCTTTACCGCGGGTCAGTACACCAACCGGGAATACGGATATACCGAGCAAGAGGAACCCATTGATTTGAGCGTGGTGAGGACCAGGCCTGAGGCTGTGATCCAGACTGAACTCTGTACGGAGACTGAAACCGTAACACAAGCAGACACAGAAACACTGTCCGAGGCCCAGTCGCCCACACTTCCAGAGGAAACATCAGAGAGCGACCCCACCTTGGAAACACAGAGCCACACTCTCAGCCCCAGTCATAGTAAAGAGCAGCCCTTCCAGAGTCATAGTAAAGAGGAGCCGTTCCAGAGTCATAGTAAAGAGGAATCGATCCAGAGTCATAGTGAAGAGGAGCCCTTCCCCGCGTTCAAGCCTTTCCTGGGGAATATCGTCATTACGGACATTACTACTAACTGTCTCACTGTCACGTTTAAGGAGTATTTGACGGCGTAGCCCAACCCGTGATTAATTCGGCGTACCGACTACGATGTGTATATTTGTCTTATGTTGTACATGCAATATATGGTATTTTTGGATGCTTGAATGTACAAAAGAGCAATTATGTTTCTTGTTTTTTTAACCGTCTTGCTTTACCTTGATCCCTTGTTTGAATGGTTGACATTTATGGTGATTTCTTACACGCTTCGGCCGTTACTACTACTGGTGATCTGATCATATGCAGTATCTGATTTAAGCTCTTATAACTGAAAGAAAGGTTTTTTGACCAATCTTCTATCAGCGAATAAGCACTTACTCTTGTAAATAATCAACTTTTTAGGGTTTGAATTACTTTGTCATTAATACACTCAATTCTACATCAAAATGTTTGCGAAGAATTTTGGAAGGACAAATTCTATGAAAGAAAATGGTAAAATACACTGTGTGTGTGTTTGTGTGTGTGTGTGTGTGTGTGTGTGTGTGTGTGTGTGTGTGTGTGTGTGTGTGTGTGTGTGTGTGTGTGTGTGTGTGTGTGTGTGTGTGTGTGTGTGTGTGTGTGTGTGTGTGTGTGTGTGTGTACACGACGTTAGCTGCGTCCGTGCGTGTGTGCGTGACGCACAGGTCGTTTAACAGAAAGCATGCTGCCTGGACCTCTCAGGCGATAGTTAGACAAGATGAGGAACCCTGAGAACCATGTTTAATGTTATTTGTCATGAAAAAGAGTCAATGGAAATCGTTGCTTTAAGATTAAATATAAATGGGCAAGGTATATGCTTTTTTTGCACAGGTCTTTATTAGTCTGTTCGTTGTCGGGTACGCTCTCAGTAGGCTACCCTAAATTGAGCACAATTCACATCCATTAAAGCGTTTGTAACAATTCTTGGACCACGGCATTGGCGTTATCTTGTTCTGCATGCTACCACCACTCAGTGGCTCCGAAGAACTCGAGTTCAGAAGGTTAGCCCGTTTCTAATCAAAGGCCTTCTCTTTGTTCTCACGGTAATGTAAACACCGCACATAAACACTCCATGCACGGAGCTCTCTGCCGCGGGTCTTTCCCATGACCTTCGTGGTTCAGTGTAGGCCTGCACGTTAAGTAATGTTTTATATGGCGTGACATTCGATGTCTGCAACATTGAAACCTATCCCACGCTACTGTAGGCCTATATAAGGCTGAGGACCCGTATGGTGCAACCCATGAGTCGATTTGATTTGGGGAAATCATTTCAGGAGGGGACTGGATGCCCGGGGGGGTGGTGTTTTAACGTAACTTTAAGAATTGTCATTCGAGCCGCCTTCTTATTTTGTGTCGGAAAATAGTGTCGGCTTTCGGCGACCCGTTTGTCAGTGCAAACCTTCTTCTGCCCGCCAGCACGCTGCAGCGTTTGACCTTGTCTCTCCGACACCCTCAGCGCGCCTCATGTGCAGACCGCACACCGCACTCTAGAATAATAATTTTACTAATTTATTCTGTAATGTAATGTTATTATTAGCTGATTGATTATCGTACATCCTACCAGGGGAGACCCCGATGAATCCCATCAACGACGATGTTCCAAACTTTCGGAAATGGAGAGACAACCAATTAATGGGCCCTTTTCCCAGTAGGAAGAACACGGGTGTAATACAAATACACAACAATAATTATGGGTCTGTTCGAGGTTTGGCAGTGAACCGGTATAGACACTAGAGTAAATAGGCCTACACCCCGACCATGGGGGGAGGAGCACGGAATAATAATGATAAACCTACAGGAAGTTACTTTACTCTACTATCGACGAGCGGTAAAAATACATTCAAAATATCTAAGTCGGCCGACAATTGTGTAGATTCTAAAATCCCAGAGAGAAGGATGGTCCGCGTTATGCTGGCGTGTGCAGATATGAGCATGCGACTCAGAATAGGCCCGTGTGTCGTTCTGTGAGGGGTGATCCTAACAAGGGGTGTCCGGATCAGAACAGGACCTGCTAGCGTCCCCAGCTGTTCCCCCACCCTCCCTGCCTCCTAACCCGGGCCTTCACGGGCTATTTCCAGCCACCGACGTGTTGGGATGGATATAAATAATTGTTATGGCTTGAATGAGCCCTTTTTATGCAGGCTCCCTCAATGCGCCAGTTGCTCTGGTTGTTATAAGTTATATGCATGCATGAGATATAAGTAGGCCAAGCCTGTTTATAATGTGGGGTATGTGACTCTCATGATTAAAAACAGCATTATAGAGAACAAATTCACACAAAATAAAAGCAATCAATAGGCCTTATGCATGGTAGACCTCAGGGTTGTCTACTATCCCAGTAAATGAGAGCGACTCAATAGTACCGTGACCTCAGACAATAATCATCTCATATTTAGGTGACATAAAATAGCGCAACTTTCGTTAGAGAATCATTTAATTTAGACATGGTTCAAACTAATTCGCAACCTGTCCTGACCCTTGGGAAACAAGTCATGAGTCAATCAAACATAATTTCAATTTTTTTATACACATTTTCCCTTCATTTAAGTCTGTTCTTCGTGTAAATGTCTTTAATATTGACGCGCTACGAACAAAACACCTTTCGGGTACCGTGTTGGCACCTTAAAATCCGGAGAAATACACAATACGTTTTATTGATGATCTAAATATATTTTAAATGGTATCCGTATAGAGATCGCTCTACGATCGCTCTATACGGATACCAAGCCACGAATAATAGATACCGCATAATCCGCATTACGGATACAAAGACACGAAGAAAAGATCGACTTTAACCCGCAATATTGAGACGAAGCCGCGGGTTGGCGCGCGACTCGGAGAACGTCTCCCGCGCCGCGCGTGATGCAGACCGACGACGCGGCCGGACTCCAAACGCTCTGTGCGCGTGCTGGTGAGGAGGAAACAGAAAATGTCCGTCCTCCGCAGACTGTTCTCTGCCGACCGTCCGATTCGTTCTCTCTCGCAGCTCCCCGAACCCTCGGTAACGACCTAGAAATAATTTAACATGTAACAAAATAGGCCTACATCCTGTTTCCTTTTGATTGTTTTCTTTAGTGGTTTTAATGGTTTAATGTTTAAAAACATTTAACCTTTTTGCCCTTTTGTAACTTCCATGAGAACAGGCCTTGATTTAACCCGAATTTCTTTCGTTTGTGTGAAGATAGTCCAGCGTGGCTTTACCTAGTTTATCTAGGTTCACACTTTTTTTTAGCGTGAACCTAATTGAACGTCCAGCCTCTCCTCCCTTCGCGTAAGTCCGCCCTGGATCAGTCAAGGGGCGGCATGTGGCTCGAGAAGGATCGGGTTGACTTGCAACCGGATGGTTGACAGTTCGATCCCCGGCACCTCCTAGCTGAGTGTCTAGAGGACCTTGAGCAAGAGAACTGCTCCCGACGAGCTGGCTGTCAGTGTGTGGCTGACCCGGCCGTTGGTGTGTGTTCGTGTGCATAAATGGGTGAAAGTTACGCAATATTGTAAAGCGCTTTGAGTGGCCCCTTCAGAAAAGTGCTATCAATTCATTCCATTTACCTGCATGCCTGTCCGGCCTGGTTCAGTCATGAAGGTATGGCCTGGATGAGTTATATGTTGAACCATTGGATCTGAGTCACTGTTTGAACCCAATAGAAGGTGGATAACCAGTGACTGCCTGTCCCACCGTTTTGCAGTTGGTTAAAGTTAATTGATGGGGTCGCCGGGGCTGGTTTTAGGAAAGAGTTCCTTGGTCTAGGCTACAGAACAGACGACGCCATATTTACCTGAACTATTTTGTAAGTTAAATTCGTCGATTTGGGATATTCCTATTTACTATAGCCTATCTTTGCAGGGAAAGGGTTGCCTGGAGTTTGATGGGCGCAGTGACGACATTTCCCATGTGAGTTGCTGTACTGCAGTTGATTACCTTAAAGGGGACCTATTACGCTCTTTCGACTTTTATGACCTATAAACGTTGTTAGAATGATTGATAGTCATGTTTAACCATACACAAAAATCTATGTAGATTTTCGGGAAACTCTTCCTCTCATCCGGGCGCTTTCAGCATTCTCTGTCGCCCCCTCGCCCCCCTCTCCTGCCAACCCAACTCCGTTGTGATTGGTTACCTGAAGCGCGCGCGGGCAGATTTGACCAGGCATTTGGGGCGCGGCAGGAGTGCCTCTACGTAGATGATTTCCCGGAAATGTGAACAAGTGAATCGCAAAAGTTGTCCCGAGTGTTTAGCGCTCTGCACAGCCACCCCAGACTGTCAGCAGGGGATACGTCGAAATGCATGTACGTCATTATTTGACACTTTAGTATGGTTAAACATGACTATCAATCATTCTAACAACGATTATAGGTCATAAAAGTCGAAAAATCATAATAGGTCCCCTTTAATAACAGGGCTTATTCCCTTATTAACAGGCCTTAATAACAGGCATTATCACCTTATTAACAGGCCTTATCAATTTATTAACATGCCTTATTAACCTGCCTTGTTACCTTATTTAACACGCCTTCTTCTTATTAACCGACCTTATTACCTTATTAACAGGCCTTACCTTATGAAAATGCCTGATTGCCTTATTACCTTATTAACAGGCCTTAATAACAGGTCTTATTACCTTCTAAACAGGCCTTATTATTAAGTGGCCTTATTAATAGGCCTAATAACCTTATTAACAGGCCTTTACCTTATTAACAGGCCTTATTAACAGGTCTTATTACATTATTAACATGCTTTATTACCTTATTAACAGGCCTCATTAGCAGGCCTTATTACCTTATTAACAGGCCTTAATAACAGGCCTTATTACCTTATTAACAGGCCTTATAACAGGCCTCACCTTATTAAAAGGCCTTAATAACAGGCCTTATTACCTTATTAACATGCCTTATTACCTTTATAACAAGCCTTATTACCTTATTAACAGGCTTTATGACCTTATTAACAGGCCTTATTTAAATGCCTTATTAACAGGCCTTATTAACAGGCCTTATTACCTTTATAACAGGCCTTATTACCTTATTAACAGGCTTTATGACCTTATTAACAGGCCTTATTTAAATGCCTTATTAACAGGCCTTATTACCTTATTAACGACCCTTATTAACTTATTAACAGGCCTTGTTACCTTATTAACGTGCCTTATTAACAGTCCTTATTAATAGGCCTTATTACCTTATAAAATAGGCCTTATTACACCATTAAGAGGCCTCATTAAAAGGCATTATTACCAGGCCTTGTTACCTTATTAACAGGTCTCATCACCTTATTAACAGGCCTTATTACCCTATAAGCCCTAGCCTGTGCGTAACGCACATTGCGTCAGGAAGCAAACTGTTGAACACATAGGCGTTAACACCTAGGCCTTCATCTTGTCTGGTCATTTGAAAGTCATTTCAGACATCCATGGCTGAGGTCACAGGTCTGATTGGAAATAAAGAATGCATAAAGGCCTAAAAGAAAATCCTTCAGGCTCCGACCTTTATTTAAATCCATAAAGCCTAGAGTTGCACGCACATTGGCATACGGCAGGCAGTAAGATGGCCTGTGCAGCTCATTAGACGTAGGTATCAACAGAAAAGCTAATCCATGTTGAACCATTAGATAAGTATGCAGTCGGCGAATATCACGTTATATGTTTCTGAAATCTTTGCGTCAGTGTAAAACCGGAATTATCCTTATCTCTTAATTTAATTTCCATACGGTTGGCCGTAAAGCTGTAGACCTATTTCTGCAACCCTTTAAATAAAAGGACGAATGAAAGGCGATGAAATTATTCAACGTGAACTAATATTAAAGACTTTATATTAGAAGGACCTTAGGCCTAATTGATTGACCTGAAAAATTAGGTTTAATTTGTCTAATTGCATTGTTGATGGTTAACGTTGTTACTGATGAATGTCAGTTCACAAATCTTACGAAATCCGAATATTAAACAAAACAGACACTTCTGTCATTAATTAAAAACGAATGGCCCTAAAGATATCCGGTTTTCATTGTCCGTTCCCTTTGATAGCCTTTACAATTAAAGGCCCTTATTGTCCAAATGGGAATCAATAAAAATGATTTCTCTTCTGAAGAACTACACTTCGGTTTATTTAGGGAAGAAATAGCCTACTAAAACAGGGACAAAATATCCAATAATCACCGACGTCGGCAGGCTTAAATTCCCTGTTTCCCTTGACTATATACATTCAATATATAATCTCTAGTTTCCACGAACTTAATTATGGATAGAAAGGCTGGTTAAATATTGTAGAAAGGCTTCTATCTTCGGACAGCCGTGGTATTGTCTGTAGGCTATATAAAAAGCATATTGCACTATGAGCTGTATAGGCCTATGGCTTACCAAGTTAAATTCAACAAAATACCCTTGAAATAGGAACAAATAGTAGGCCTACAAACACTAACGTATTTTGCCTCATGATTTCTATGAATTATCGTAAATATTTAGGATACCTAGTTATAGGCTATCTAATTATTGTACATGCCCATATATATTTATTTATTTAAGGCCATTATTTTTGCCCTTTAGAGGCCAGTCTAGTTAGCATATTTGCCTATTATTATTAGACTAGACCTACTGTTTTTTAAACCATAATTAGGCCTAATTATAATTCAAAACGATATGTCACAGGCTATTCCGGCGACTGTTTCATCGCCTAAGTAAAATATGGTTTGCATTGTTGTTTTTCCAAAAAGGTGTGTGAATAAATAAATAAGGCTATAGGCCTATTCTGCTTTAATTAACAAAAAACGAAAACGAAGGGGATACTTCAGCGTAACGCCTCTTTGTTTAAAGGTTATTTTCTACACATTGTAGTGTTCTGAAAAGATACAGTTAGGCCTGAATCTCAGGTGCAAGTAGGCTACATTAGTTATTTAGAATACACTTTAGAAAGCCTATAGACGGCCGTAGCTGCTTGTCGTTTTATTTCTTGTATGATGCGATAGTAAGTGCGACTTTAAAATATAATTCAAACGATGTGGCGTATTATCCAACCTTTACATGCAGCCCCGGCTGTATTTACATAATATCAACGTCGTTCATATCAGCGCCAGGTAACGTCACGACACAGTCCTACAGAGAGGAAAACCATGGAGACCTTGATGGTTCCAGACTTTATTTTAATGGCTGATAACCACATCGCTGGATGAACTAAATTAAACGACGTGCGTCGTGCTTCCTCCCGATTCTCTTCCTTCACAATTCAACGCACTATGTCTAGAAATGTACGTTATTGAGCAGCGAAACAAAGGTGTCGTCGTCACATCTCGGCTATCTCCGCCGCGTTTACGAACGACGAACGATGTCGAAAGAACCTTGCGCGAAATTGATCCCGACGCGTCAAAGCACAGCGACCATTTTCTCGGAGACTCCACACTCACACAGCCCTCGTTCGCAGCCCCACCCCTTCACTTAGCAACCTCAAACACGTAGCAACGCCTCGACCAATGGCATGGCCGCAAACGGTCCCACCGACTGCGGTCTCCTAGCAACACTGTAAAAATGTGATGACGTCTTTTCTGTCCGGGAGTATTATGGTCTGTCGGGAATCCAGTCCGCCGCGCCGCGCCACAGACTAGGAAGCTACTGAGAAAAAAAAACCTCTTCCCTTCCCCGTTGGCTTAGCGGGCACCGAGCTAACGGCGGGAAGAAGACGTGCTTCACGCGCTTGAAGACAGCATGGAGCTGTCTGCGGTCGGGGAGCGCGTGTTCGCCGCCGAGTCCATCATCAAACGGAGGATCAGGAGGGTAAGCGGTGCCAAACCACTGGGTCCAATGCAACAACCAACCACCACGGCGCAATGAACACAGTGGTTTCAACGTGTTCAGTGCACCACCATGCTGGTGCATTGAACACGGTGAAGCCTCTGTGTTCAATGCCCCGTGGTGGTGGTGGTGAGGGGCTGGGTGATAGTGCATTGAACACTTTTTCCCCGAGGCTAACCCGGGTGTCATGTGTTTATGACACCGCGCAGGGTCGGATGGGGTACCTGGTGTGGCGTACTACTGTCCTGAAAGCACCACCACCACCATCACTGTAGTGGTGGCGGTGGTGCATGGAACACAGTGTTTCCCGGAGGCTAACCCAAGTGTCGTGTGTGTGTGTGTGTGTGTGTGTGTGTGTGTGTGTGTGTGTGTGTGTGTGTGTGTGTGTGTGTGTGTGTGTGTGTGTGTGTGTGTGTGTGTGTGTGTGTGTGTGTGTGTGTGTGTGTGTGTGTGTGTGTGTGTGTGTGTGTGTGTGTGTGTGTCAACGCGCAGGGTCGGATGGAGTACTTGGTGAAATGGAAAGGCTGGTCTCCCAAGTAAGTCGCCTTCCTTCCCTTCTTATGTCGTTTTGCGATCGTCGTGGGTTGGATCCCCCGTCGGATCCCCATGTATGCACACATGACTCGCCGCATGCGTGCGGGAGCTGTCTCCTTTCGCGGGGCTGTCGTTAGCCACCGCTAGCACGGCTTGGCTTGGCAGTGGGTGTTCAGCGCTGCACGCTGAACACGTTAGCTCAGTGGCTAATGCTACAGACGGTAGCTGGGGACCGCCGGGTGGCTGTGCTCTTGCCTACAGGCTGCCTGTGCTTGGGACGTGGATCGCGTGTTGCGCGGGATAAAACATGCGCCTCATGTCTACTGCAGGTACAGCACCTGGGAGCCAGAGGAGAACATACTGGACTCGCGTCTCTTCGTTGCTTTTGAGGAAAGGTAAGGGACTCATCATAGCCTATTTTTTTGTTTTAATCTGAGTCGATGTATTGATATGGTTCGATTCCCAATAATCAATGCCGGATGAACTTTGCACTCTTGACACGATAAATGGGTGTTGCGGTTTTGCTACAGGGAGCGCGAGAGGGAACTTTATGGGCCCAAGAAGAGGGGCCCCAAACCGAAGACCTTCCTGGTTAAGGTGAGGTGTGTGTGTGTGTGTGTGTGTGTGTGTGTGTGTGTGTGTGTGTGTGTGTGTGTGTGTGTGTGTGTGTGTGTGTGTGTGTGTGTGTGTGTGTGTGTGTGTGTGTGTGTGTGTGTGTGTGTGTGTGTGTTGCTAATGAACGAAGTCATGACGCGGCTATGTTCACGGTCAGCAGCTGTGTTGTTATGATCCTCGCTCTGTGGTCACGACCTCTCTGACGCACTCCGTCGTTTAGTTATATTTAGAAAGCTAAAGCAAATATACCAGTGGCTTGGATCGCAATTGCTAAATGGAATATGAAAACATTGTGTTATTTAAGCCATGTACATATTGCTATAAAATAGAAGCTTCTAGTAGCATATTCAAAGGTCTGATTTCAACATGATGAAATACGTTCATGTCGCTTTTTTGTAAAGTTAGTTAAAAAGGAACTAAAGTTGTTTTTTTTGCTTTGTATTTATTGCTTTGTAAAATAAATCCAAAAGTAAAATTCAAATTAGCTCCTTGTGTGTAAATGTGCCACTCTGCCGGTTTGTGGTTCTGTTCCCGCAGGCTCAGACCAAAGTGCGGTCCTATGAGTTCCGGAGCGAGGCGGTCCGAGGGATGCGCATCACCTACCCCAGCCCGGAGCCCACGGCCCCCCCCCGGGCCAGGGAGGGCCTGAGGGCCGTGGTGCCCACCATCTTCCCCCCCAGCACCGTCAACAGGGGCGAGAGCGTCCGCGTCTGGGCCCCCGAGCCCGAGCGCGAACACAGAGGATCCGCAAGGCCGGGCGGCCAGGCCCCGGAGCCCAAGAAGAGGGGCCCCAAGCCCAGGCTCCAGTTCAAGATCAGCCGAGAGGGCCCGACGCCGGCGCACTCCGACCCCCACAAGAGGAGGCCGGAGGGGGGGGAGGAGGCGGCCGGCTTCACCTCCACCTCCACCCAGCGGGGGGCGCTGCTCCACGGTGACCCGGGGGCCAGGGGCTCGGCCCCGGGGCCCACGATGAAACACAGACTCCATCAGAACCGCGGGCACGCCCACAAACACCACCACCACCACCACCACCACCGCCATCACACCCACGTGCACCTCCGGGCCCTCCCCTATGGGGCGCCCCATCAGCAGGCGGTCCACTCGAGACCCGGGGCCGGTGTGGGCCCGGGGGCCCCAGACAGGACTACGGGGGCCCCCGGACACAGGGCCCCCGTGCACTTCAAGCACAAGTCAAAAAGCAACCTGAGCCAGCTTCGGACGGAGCTGTCGTCCGCGGCGAAGCCGGCGTTCCTGGAGAGGCTGTCTCCGACCCCCCCAGCGGGCGACGGGGAGCGGGTGAAGTGGCGGCCGTCGCTCGCCAACGTGGAGAAGGTCCTGGTGACGGACGTGACCAGCAACTTCCTCACGGTCACCATCAAGGAGAGCAGCTCCTCCCAAGGGTTCTTCAAGGATCATAGATGATCTCTGTGTGTGTGTGTGTGTGTGTGTGTGTGTGTGTGTGTGTGTGTGTGTGTGTGTGTGTGTGTGTGTGTGTGTGTGTGTGTGTGTGTGTGTGTGTGTGTGTGTGTGTGTGTGTGTGTGTGTGTCACACTGCGTGCATACATTTTGTTGGACATATGTGTATATAGATCAAATTAAATATATCTATTATCACAATGTATATTAACATGATAGTGTGGCCCGTTTTTTGTTTCATGGAGTAGGAAGGCCGGCGTTATGTACAGAGCTTGTAAATTATAATATTTTGTAAGGATTCAGCAATCATTTTTTCTAAATTTCATACTTTTGAGTCAAACGTAGTTTTCTTAAAAAATGAATTAATCAAGGTTGGCAAAGCGATTGACCCAGCCTCTCTTTAAGGGCGGGCTTAAATATGCCTCGATTAGAAACGTCAAGTGGACTCGCATGTTCCCAACTGAAAATAATTGTTTTGCCCTTTGTTTTTCCTTCATTTATGGACTGAATCTATTTAGTTCCGGTTATATTGTCTTTTGCGTTTGGTTGTGCAGAATAGGCCTAATTACTTTCGATTGTATACTAAATATGCAGGAAAATAAAATAAGTTTCATGCTAAACCTATCGGACTCTTCACGTTACTATTTTTCCAATGTGAACAAAGGCCATATGGTAAGCGGTCTGTTAATTAGATTAGGTTATGCTGTAGCCAATTAAGGCATTTTAAAGAAATTGTAAAGTGCTATTAACCGTATGACGATTTAAATAGTTGAGAAATTAAGGCCTTCGTTCTAGTTTGGCGAACAGATTATTTAGACCCTACAATCCGTTATGCCTGATATTTGAGTGTCCCAATGAAGTAGCTTGAAGTGCTGAATGAATTATTTTAGATGGTTACATGGTTAGAATTGATGTCGTACAATTATTTCATTTTTTTAAAGTCTAGTTATTGAGTTTAAATATAGGCTATAAGAGCCTAAAGTGCAGGGTCAAAATGACCATAGCGTGTGGGCCTAATGCATGATGCGTTCTTTAATTTTTAATTGCATAGGCCTCTCCTACACTTTAAGTTGTGCACTTCATAAAAGTCAACAGAAATCAAGGTTATATTAGAAGAGGTAATATTGCCTATTGGAAGTAGACTTTAGATTAGGCCTATGTCCTCGAAACCGTCAGAAATCTTCTTATAGGCTAAATTCGGAGGTCGCGTGGCACCGCGGTAATACAATATTATTTATTCGGTTCGGAAAGGTTAAATCACAAAACAGCATGGACTAATAGTAGGCCTATTAGGCGTACTATTATTTATAATTTTCACAGGGAACATTTTTTAATTTGTTAGTTAATTTTAAGTTTATTTTTATAGCCTATTATTGTAGGCCATTAATAAGGCTTTTTATGAGACGGTTCAGTGAATAGAACAAAATGCATTTTCCTTAAAGAAAATGAAACCGGTTAGTTCTGGAAAGAATAAACAGACTAAGGGAGTTGACCTAAGGTTAGAAGATGTAAATCATCTGCGCTTCGCATAACAGCTTCAAATCTCTGCTTTGAGAAGAAAATCAGGCGGACAGATCTACTAATCTGGTCTCTGTCGAAAACCTGGATTAATTGAATGAATTGAGCCAATTGAATAAAATTGACTGTCAAACCGATAATATAGTATTTGCATTTATTTTTTAATTAAATTCATACACAATTTCCTATGTGTTACATGAGTCAAATAGACAGTTTAAGAGATCCCACACATATAAGGTCTAGGCTTATGCGTTTAATGTTTAGATGATATCACTCTATAGTGAATCACTTGATCGCCTGCAGGGAAACAGCCCAACATAGAAGCGCGCGCTCGTCTTTGATTCCTCATCGTTGTCGTCGTGCGTCCGTCGGGTCACGTTGAGGGCGACACCTGGACGCGGTCCTCTATGGAATAGACAATAGAGGACAGAATAAGAACAAAAAAAGATCTGTTAAATGAGCCCCTAAAACCGTTTTTTGGCGGGGAAAACACCAAAGGTTTCCTCATTAACAAGTATTTCGAGTTAACAATGAATAGGCTATCGAGAAAACCCCGCGGTGACGTTACGGTTTACAGGTGACCGACCTCCAGCACGGCGCTAGACGGGGCTTCCGTAGTTGCGGTCACAGCGCGGGTAGCAGTGGGGGTTTTGCCAGTGCTCCATGTTTGTCTCCTGAGCCCTCTGGTCCAGAGCCTGCATGTGCAGCATGTGCTCCTGGCACGAGACAGTAAACACGTTTAAATGAGCTGTGTTTGATACATGTGTTCATAGAGTGGGTGTCAGCATTTACCGGGACAGTGTGTATAAATCTGGTTTTGTAACGTTTGACGATAGTTTTTAAAATCTTTACTGCGTTTCAGATA
Organism: Gadus chalcogrammus; assembly: GCF_026213295.1. Classification (NCBI taxonomy): domain Eukaryota; kingdom Metazoa; phylum Chordata; class Actinopteri; order Gadiformes; family Gadidae; genus Gadus; species Gadus chalcogrammus. The sequence continues at coordinate 21,910,273 of NC_079414.1, read as the reverse complement.
GGGAAAATGACACCAAAATTAAAAACAACATTTCCTTAGGCTATATATATTCATCCATTTGGTCAGCGGTTGAAAGCCTATATAGGCCAGAAGCAATCATAATACTATAATTATATATACATAATATAATGATAATATTATTATAATTAATTATGATTAATAAATTATAATAAATCACTTTGGGTCACAAGATCAATGAAAGTTAGAAGAAACTTACATTTACCCCTGAACAATTATTAATAATTATAAGCACTAGGTTCAAGATCCCACCATAAAGTAAATAATGTATCTAATTGATGTATAATTTGTTTTGTCTTTCTTTATTATTAGCTGGATCCATCCTTGCATGCACCGAAATCAAATAATTCGATTTCTATTGAAATTTGAAAGAGTTCCATCAGCTGACTCTGACAAACACAAATAAAAGAAGCAGACAATATTGACGTTTTAAAGTACACAGAAAAAAAAAATCCTTAGATGTGTCGAAATTCCAACTGTTCCTATGATGATGTAACCGTCGACCTTTGACCTCTGTGAACCTTACCCTCATTGGCTCGTCGGGGTGGCCGGCCTTGGCGGGCCGTTGCTGCCTCTTGCTGCGGAAGAGCTGCTTAGCAACGCTCTCCTTTATGATGGGATTGGCATCTGGTCATAGCAACAAAAATACAAATACACACCAACGTGTTCGCTTATGAATGTCCTTGTTATGTATATTCAACAGATCTCCTGGCAAGCAAAGTATATTCGTAAGATTTGAGTCATATTCATATTGCGTGTATTTTATCAAACATTCAGAATCCTCCTAATTATTAGCCAGAGTAGGTTAAAGATGGTCTTTATTTCAATGTTTTGGGCTTTGAGGAAAGAATGGGTTATTTAGAATGGGTTATTTGAAAATCCGGCTGCTATTTCCCAGTACTTCTAGGTGTTGGTGTGTCTTGTGCAGGATGATAAACTACGGTCAATAAGGGGCTGCTCATTCCCCAAAGCTATAGTCCCAGGGGAGGCTCCCACCACCAACCCCCCCCCCCCCCCCCCCCACACACACACACACACACACACAACTACACGCACAGATGCACGCCCGCACACACATACTCAGGCACGCCCCCACACATACTTTCCCTCCTTCTCTCCCTCACTCTCCATCCCAGTACTCTATTAGGAGGAAAGAGTTTTTTGGGGGGGCTACAGGAAACAAAAGTGTCCATTCAGTCCCCCCCCCCTCCCCCTCCCCCTCCCCTCCCTCGAACCCCTCCCTCCTCGAACCCCTCCCTCCTCGAACCCCTCCCTCCTCGAACCTTGCTGGCAGAGCCTGTGACCCACTGGAAGAGGCTGACCCTCTCTTCCTCTCTGCTAGGAAAGGAGGGTGTGTGAGAATGAGGCAAGCTCGGTCAACACAAGGGCTGCGCTGTGTAGCCCAAACCCCCGTAGCCCTTCCCAGCGACGTGGCAAACCACACTCTTCAAACATAGTTTGCCCTATTTAATATTATCTTGCTATGTTTTGCTGTCCTGGTTCCTCTCTTTATCCTTATCTTAACTTTTAAAACCTTATCCAAATCTTTGGGATTTTTTTTATTTTTTATTGAAGCACCCATCTAATCGAATGTAATATAATTGTGTTGTGTAATTTAATAACCAGAGAACAAATGTTGACACAAAACGACCACGCAACCCAAACATGCATCAGTCAGCATTCTGTATCAAATGGAAAATTGATTGGCCTAATCGTTATGTCCCCCAAACATAAGATTTAACATTTCCTTGATGCTAAATAGTTTGTATGTACATTGAGTAATACATGAAATGTAATATATATTATGAATCTATATCTATATAATTATTATTATATACATCTCAACAGAATTTTCATTCTACCTGAGGCCCAAAATGATAGGCGTACAGTATATTGCTGTATTTGTTCTGTGAACCTACCTGTGTTAACTGCAGCCAAGATCAGGAAAACGAAAACCAGCACAAATGTCTTCATGTTGTCCACCTTTGCTTCCCAAGGCTGCAGTACGTAAGACACTGTCTGCAGGTCAAGGAGGCTCTACTACTGTAAGACGCTGTCTGCAGGTCGAGGAGGTTAAAACCTCCCAACGTCACTGACGCCCAGAAAAAACACAGCGATTTGAATAAAAATGAATTACATAGTAAGAAAAATAATACTGAGGAATTGTGGACATTTTAATTATATGAATTTCATTTAATGTATCTTGTGCTCTTATGAACATTTGGTGCATTAATTAAATATCATAATTCCTGCGACGCATTCGTCAAGTAAATCAAGAATGTTTATCCAGGTTGTAATTTATATTTTCACCACCAGGTGGTAATGACGTTAAATTCTGTTCTATTTTTGACAGCTCAATTTCATTAACGTTATTACGTTATTAAGTTCACACCATTACTAGCACACATGCGCGGACGCACACGAACACAACAAAAATACCCAAAAATACCTACACTTGACCAATCCAGAAACCAGAAACGTAGCCTAATATTTTGTTGAATTCATGGATATTGTGTTTATTTTCTTTAATTTCATACGATATGTCTCTGCATCAAAGGTGGCTTAGGTTTAGGCCTATATAAGATCATTGCATCAAAAACAAATATCATGGCGACAATTAATAAAAAAAAAAAAAGGAACATCGACGTTTTGAATTCGACGCGTCGAAACGCGTCAAACTGCGTCATTCTTTCCATTTCCGCAATCCGCATACAGGCTGCTGTAGCAGCGTGATAACGGACGGACAGCTGTCTATGTGTTGTTTTTGACTAAAGCTGCAGAAGTATCGTCTGATGTGACATGGGACGGTTGTGAGGATGAGGCAGTGAAGGGCTGCAGCCCCCCATGGAAGGGTGAAGGAGCGACAGGAAACCAGAGCGAGGGGCTTATCTTATCTCAGCAGAGGACAGAAGCAGCTTCAGCATCCATCAGTAGGACAGCAGAGGACAGAAGCAGCTTCAGCATCCATCAGTAGGACATCAGCAGGCAGCTGTTACGTTGTTATAAACACGACTTAGTAGGCTGACCACCAAAGCCTTTGTTGTTATCAAAAATATCATTTCAACGCAGTCTTTTGATTGACGTAGCTGCTTGTGTGAAGGAGTATTCAAGTGTTGGAGCGCAGAAGCAGGTGACACGGTAGAGATGGGATTTATTGCTCTTTGAAGGGAGCCGGATCTTGAGGAGCCGTTCACTTCAAAGAGCCGTTCAAAAGACTGGCTCATTAATTTATTTTTAAGAAGCTAGCCTAGTGGTAACCCTTTTTAACTGGGAAATAATCACTGGGAGGAATGATAGGGTAAGATTTGGATCAGAATTATTCAGACTTAGACATCGGATATCTGAGTTTGATATATTTTAAATATTGATTATCATTTAATTTAACATGTGTGAACTCGATTTTAATCTAGTCCACACATGTTCTGCATTCATTGTAAACATTCCACAAGGTGGTGCTATATCCCTCTGCTTTGACACTGACATCACTATTTTGGATCTTTGTATAAGATGTGTCGAAGTGTAAATACAGCTCTTTCACTTGTTCATCATATATCACCTTTTTAATTGTAGCACAATAAAAAGCAGACAATGAACTTCCATGCAAAAATATAATTAACAAAAAATATATTAAAATAGAACAACTTTTACAAAACAAGTTTCTTTCAAGTATAACACTGCAGAGGACTCCTGAACTGGCCTTTGTAACATTAGTGCAAATCTTAGTAAATAATATTTGCTGTTGCGCCGGACGCACTCACGTGAGACAAACGCGTGTTCCCGCTTCTGACTGACATGTGAAATTTGCATATCAACATTCCACCACGAGTACACTCTGCTTGCTCTCCTCTCAGTGGAGGAGGAGCTTGGGTGCGCATGCTGTGAACGTGACAGCGATAAAAAAAGAAAAGAAAGAAAAAGAACGGCTCGCCACTGCGACTCGTTTCCCGTCGTTCATGGTGAAGAGCCGTTCAATAGATTCGGTTTGTTCATGAACGTCACAACTCTATGACACAAAACGACCATTTGTTGCAGGGTTCATTGGAGAAGACATGCTTCCCCTGTCGACTATTGAATCGCCCATATTTAGGAAAATACTAGATGAAATACCCGCGACTCGCAAGCCAACATCCGACAGGAAGACATTTTCCCAGTAGCCTACCTGAAAATAATTTTCGAGACCTTCCTGGATCATGTGTCCACCACCGCGGACATTTGGTCCGCCAACAACAAAAGCTAATTAGGAATGACGGTGCACTGGATAGACAGCATTACTATAAAACTTGAGGAGGCTGCTCTTGCCTGCAAGAGGGTGACGCCTTTTTGACACGACTACATGCGTCCGTCTGCGGATGGCCGCGGGCGTGTCCGACGCATAGGGGACTAGTCTCTGTAGACGCACACTGCAGCCAATCAAATCGCTTCCTGCAACAAAGCCGTTGTGTGGCTAAAAATACAAAAGATGACACAAACAACAGTTGACTAAAAACAATGCTATCATTCCACATTTCTTTAAAAAAATATAAACGGCAGATTTTTCCTCACTGTTTTTGCAAAATGGATCCAGGAAACGCGTGGAATGTATTTGCATAACCGCGATCTGATTGGCCGACGGATTCGGCGCTGCCTGAAAAGTTGAACATTTCTCAACTTTTTGACGCAGGCCACAGAGCCTAATGGACGGACAGACCCACAATGCATGTCGCGAGCGCCCCATGCAAAGTCAATGAGATCCGTCGACGGACGGGGGTAGTAGTGTGGACAAGCCTGCATGTCTGACAGAAAGACAAGCCTTCAGAATTAAATGACAATGTTCGGGTAACGCCGTCTACCCACTGCACCGTCCGTCAACGGATGACGGAAGGCGTGGCTGACGGATGGGGGAGTAGTCTTTGCAGAGGCATACGTCAGCCACGCCCGAGCATACGCGATCTGATTGGATGACGGATCCGTCGCTGCCTGAGAAGTGGAATTTTTTTTAACTTTCTTGACTGAGCCGATGGATCCAACGGAACGGATTGATCCACAATGCATTGCGGCTCCGCCCCATTCAAATTCAATGGGATCCGTGGGCAAGAGGGGTACGGCCCGGGGCTACTTCCGTCCGTCGACGGCTCTCATTGACATTTGCATGGGGCGCACACGAAACGCATTGTGGGTCCGTCCGTCCATTAGGCTCCGTGGCCTCCTTCCAAAAGTTGAGAAATGTTTAACTTTTCAGGCAGCGGCGGATCCGTCGGCCAATCAGATCGCGGTAATGCAAATACACACCATGCGTTTCCTGGATCTATTTTGCAATAACAAGCAGGAATAAACCGGCCGTTACATATGTCTTTTAAAGAAACGGGAATGATAGCATTGTTTTTAGTCAACTGTTGTTTGTCTAACCTTTTGTATTTATATCCACACATCGGCTTTGTAAAGGAAAGCAATTTGATTGGCTGCAGTATGCGTCTACAGAGACTAGTAAGCTATACGTCAGACACGCCCTCGGTCTTCCGCCAACGGACGCATGTAGTGTGAACAAGGCCTAATGCCTCGTGCCCACTGCCTCCGTCCGTTGACTGATCCCCATTGACTTTGAATGGGGACGGACGCGCAATGCATTGTGGATCCGTGCGCTGAAGGCTCCGTCAAAAAGTTGAGAAATTGTCAACTTTTTCGGCAGCGACGGTTCCGCTTTTAAATTTGCATACGCGATCTGATTGGATGACGGACATAAATCGGTCTACAGGAGCAGCAGGTTGGGCACTTTGGCCTCAAACATTGACCAAATCTAATTCTTGAGATTAATTGAATATAAAACTTATTTAATTACTGGTGGTTTATTCGCTCTACATCCTCTAAAAAGGCTCCTACCAGATCTCCCCTTCCTGGTCCGCCTCCTGTCCAGAGACGTGTCCTCAGGTTCCTCAGGGGGTCCAGGGTCCAGCTCAATGACGGGCTCCATGGTTCCTCTCTGGACGGCTCCACTCCTTCAGCTCTCAGGCTTCAGCCCGGCTTTATCAGCTGGAGGAACCACGTCACATGTTTTAATCCTGACCAATCCTCTGCTTTCATTCTGAACCATCACTGTCAGCCAATCATTTTCTTCTACTCTTATCAGACGCCATCATTTAACAGACACACACACACACACAAACACATTTCAATGTCTTTATTTGTGTCCGCATTTATAAAATACATTGCAAGGGCACAAATATTTTCAGTTGCTTTTGATGCCCTACATCCTCGAAACAACATGTTGCAGTACTTGAGTCAAACATGCACAGAATAGACAATACGTACACATGAGCATATTCAATCAACGTTGGTTGCACACAGTCTGTTAACAGACAGAGAAAATCTATGGGTACAGAAAACACCTCCTCCTCCAAATAGCTCGGCTGCCTATAATGGAGGAGATTGAGCAATATGTTGCAGGCTGCTTTGCTTTACATTTGGACAACCTCATAATTCTCAAGCCTCTGACCACCAGCCTGTGGACATGACCTAGGCTGCCGAAAATAAAAACGATGAGCTGGCATTTATCGCCTAAACGTATAATAGCTTGCACCAATGGTTGGTACTTAACTTGTTTAGTGAGGAAAGCTTCCTCTAAACTTGAGTCGAAAGTGCAACCAACTTCCCATAGGAAAACCTCTCTGCTCATCAATCACAATGGCATCTGGTGTATTTGCTGTTATACCTTGAAATACGTGGGGGTCATTGCATTGAAACATTTCTGGTTTCACACATGAATGTTTGTAGAACAAAACAGAGGAATCAAGCATGGGTGACACATCTTTGTTGATAATGTCAACAATTCTGTCATGCCTGGCTATGTATAGTCCTTGGTAAACATTACAGCCGTTTAAAATGTGGGACATAGACTCTATGGTCTGACGCTGTCCATGGTGTAGACCAGGGGTCTTCAACGTTTTCCCGGCCAAGGACCCCCAAACTGACGGAGAGATGGAGCGGGGACCCCCTACTTATATATTGTATAAAATTGTGTTTCATATTAAACTGTCTTCTTAATTGAAGGAGCAGGCAGAGCAGGCAGAGAAAAGCTCTCTCCATCGGATCAAAAGTGTCCATGTAAACGCGGCTAATGTGTTGGATTCATGTTAATGTGTAGTTAAAGACATTTCGATATGTGGAAACAATTGCGGGGGAATATATATATTTTTTCTAATCAACAAAAACTTTCGCGACCCCCCTGCAGTACCTCCGCGGACCCCCTAGGGGTCGCGGACCCCTTGTTGAAGAGCACTGGTGTAGACAGTGACAGTCAAGATTATTGGGATACCAGATGGACAGATTCAGTTTAGTTGGCAGCACCTGGAGGCGTTGCTTTACCGTAATAATTAGGATATCCTCATCGATAGCTGCATTTTTTAGAATCGAGTGGGACACAGAGTGATCAGCTGACTGGAGGCAGGCAAGCTTCCCTTCAGCCTCAGTCCTGTCCAGCGCTCCTTTCTCTCTTGCTCTCTGAGCGTTAGAAGGTGCGTGCACGCGCCGATGGTGGGGAACGCGCACCATCACACACACACACACACACACACACACACTCAATAAAACACACTCTCACCAAATCACTCACTCACTCACTCACTCACTCACTCACTCACTCACTCACTCACTCACTCACTCACTCACTCACTCACTCACTCACTCACTCGCTCACTCACTCACTCACTCACACACACAAAGCTCCTGCAAAGCCAACAACCCTTTCCTCCTGTAAAACTGGCTATGCAAATGATATACATACAGAGACATACTAAACTAGAAGGCAGTGGAAATGTCTAGGGGGGGTCAAGCTGTATACTAGAAGGTAGAGCAAATGTCTAGGAGGGGTCCAGCTGTATACTAGAAGGTAGAGGTCATGCCTAGGAGGGGTCAAGCTGTATACTAGAAGGTGGAGGTCATGTCTAGGAGGGGTCAGGCTGACCTTGTGGTCTTCTGTCCCCAGACGCCGTCCTGGAGCTCGGTGTCACCGTAACGTCTGTGAGCAGCGAGCGCTGCAACCTGCTGTGTGCTGTGGACCAACTGAGTGGAGGGCCTCTCTCCTGGTGTGAGGAGAGGACCTGGTGGACCAGAGCAGCACCCAGCGCTCTCTCCCTCTGACTGTGGACAGGCTGGCTCTCCAGTCCTCGTTAAGTCCATCGTCATCTTCATCGTCATCGTCGTCATCATCGTCACCAGACCTATAGTCTACTACACACTACGATGTGATATAAACACCATATAGTCTACAGTACACACTACGATGATATAAACACCATATAGTCTACACACACTACGATGATATAAACACCATATAGTCTACACACACTACGATGTGATATAAACACCATATAGTCTACACACTATGATGTGATGTAACCACCATATAGTCGACACATGATGGGTTATGCACCATATAGTCGACACACACTACGATGTGACGTTAACACCATATAGTCTACGCACTATGATATGATTTAAACACTATATAGTCAACGCACTATGATGTGACACCAGGCCTTTTGTCTACGACCCTTCCCTGGTTCCTCTACATCCTGCAGGTTATCTTGTTCCTCTCCACCAGGGGGGGCCACTGGCGTCGCGGGCCACATTCTCACTCAGTGAGGCCCACAGATAATTAAAAATAAAACTTTCTGCAATTTTTTTTTACAGAAAACTCGATCAAGAAGTCCGCACTTTTCAGACAGGATGAGAAGCAGACTGTCTGTTCATAGAATTCAAAGGCAAACTCATGTGTCTTGTTTGCTTAGAAACTATATAAGTCATGAAAGATTTCAACTTAAGTCACCACTAACTACTACAACTGCACTGAATATAATGCTAGTTGTTCAACTCAACTGTTTTTCAGTTTTGTGCCATCATTGAATGATGATGTATGCGAGCTCTTCGCAAAAAATACAAATCACTCTCTCATATCCGATTAGTTGATGTGCTCAGTAATGTGATGACTGATGGTGATGATTAAAAATTGTGGCCCTCTTTATCTGAGTTTGACGTCTGCAGCAAGAGGGTTTGTAGCGTTTCCTGTCAGCAGTCGCTTGGCCTTCGGGGCTTCTAGTATATCATGTGGATCTCATAGGATGCTTCCTCACAGCCAGGACTGTAGCTCTTGTCATGACAAACTGACGCAGGTTGGCTTCTTTGAAACGGGCGTCTAACTGATCACTGTTTTGATTGTTTGTTTGTTTTGTTTTGTCTTGTTTTTGTTTTATTTATTCCTTATTTCTTATGTTTATTTATTTATTTTTTCCACAATGTCTTGTTTTTTTTAAACGATTTATGATGACTATATGCTCTGTAAGGTGACCTTGGGTGTCTTGAAACGCGCCTCTAAATTAAATGTATTATTATTATTTATTATTTAATGGCACGTTGCATCCACACAATGATCAGGCTGTCACTCCCTGCATGTATCCATTCTTTAATCCTTTATGCCGTGAAAACGATCACAAATAAATATAATATAAAGCGGCACATCAGCAAATGATACAGTATTTACATAAGCACGAAATAAAACACAGAAATATGACACTAATTGGCACGTCGATGACATGCATAAAACAGGAAATAAAGTGCATTAAATGCTGAAATATAATACCTCGCTGGCCGCTTGTTGTGAAAAGAGGTTCGGTAAAGGTTCTTTTACTGTCCTTGTATCTAGACCGTCTGCTTAAGCTTCAGAGGCAAACGTATTACAATATCGCTGCACTTAACGAGCGAGATTCATATAGCCTACGCTTGGTCATGCTTTTAAATCAATTTAAACAGCAATAAAGACGTAGGTAAACAGGAAACTTTTTCGTAGGAACAAAACATTAGTTCCGTGCGCTTGCAGCACATTAACACATTCTAATTACACATTACATGGGTTCAATCACATTTAACCTTTTAACCCAACATGAATTATTATCCATTTATTTATTACATGAAATTGAAGCATTGATTTTTTTTGTTTTGTATCTTTCCGATACACATTTCCCGTTCCAAAAAAGTAGCCTAATCAGTCAGTACCACAACATCTTATCTATCAGTCAAGGGCGTGGATTTGCGTGGGTCGTTTTTCACTGTCTTATCTGGTTATCACTGGTTATCAGTTGCTTGCTACATCCTGTATAATCCGGATAACCAAACAGACGCACGCACGCACGCACGCAGGCACAACCAGGTTCAGCGCATGAATTTCCGGAAAATAGTGAATTGGCAATTATAAAAACAACATTAGTAAGCTATACAAAAGTATAGCGTAGACTTCAATAGAATAAACGCATGCCCTTCTTCTCCAGCTAGAACGCAGCAGCACCTCTTCAAGGCTGGTTTATGCTCGGTTACGTAAGCGTAAGCGCAAGCGCAAGAGGCCCTTGCGCGCCCTTGCGCCCCCTTGCGCGACTTCTCACGTCTTGCGTGCGTCGGGTGATTTTTCTAGACTTGCGTCATTTTTTACGTAAGCTTTTACGCGAGCAGCCCAGCCTGCAAGGCTGTGATTGGTTTGCTGGTCTGGTTACTACTTCCTGTCTGGAGTATCACCCGGCAGGCTCATATACAAAAGCATTAACCTGAAGTGAAGTTAACTTTGCTGCCAACACATTATGTCGTTTTAAAATGTAGAGAGATATGCACATTTATACAACCCCAATGATCAACAACTTCATCACCCCTGTTCCTCTGTCTGTTGCCATCATTCACTGTGTATGGGGAGAACACGATCTGGCACATAAACAAACCAACGACTCCCACAGACAAAGACGTCATTCTCGAGGTCGTCTTCAACGAAAAACTTTCCTCCACATATTACTCCACCTACTGTTCTGGCGGTAAATTGCTTGGCAACACGCGCAACACGCGCAACCTAAAAGGGAGCATGAATTGCTTTGAGTAAATTTTGCGCAACAACGTAACACCAACGCTGAAGCATGCAGCCGCCTCATGCTTCAGCGTTGGTGTTACGTTGTTGCGCAAAATTTACTCAAAGCAATTCATGCTCCCTTTTAGGTTGCGCGTGTTGCCAAGCAATTTACCGCCAGAACAGTAGGTGGAGTAATATGTGGAGAAAAGTTTTTCGTTGAAGACGACCTCGAGAATGACGTCTTTGTCTGTGGGAGTCGTTGGTTTGTTTATGTGCCAGATCGTGTTCTCCCCATACACAGTGAATGATGGCAACAGACAGAGGAACAGGGGTGATGAAGTTGTTGATCATTGGGGTTGTATAAATGTGCATATCTCTCTACATTTTAAAACGACTTAATGTGTTGGCAGCAAAGTTAACTTCACTTCAGGTTAATGCTTTTGTATATGAGCCTGCCGGGTGATACTCCAGACAGGAAGTAGTAACCAGACCAGCAAACCAATCACAGCCTTGCAGGCTGGGCGGCTCGCGTAAAAGCTTACGTAAAAAATGACGCAAGTCTAGAAAAATCGCCCGACGCACGCAAGACGTGAGAAGTCGCGCAAGGGGGGCGCAAGGGCGCGCAAGGGCCTCTTGCGCTTGCGCTTACGCTTACGTAACCGAGCATAAACCAGCCTTTACCCAAGCCTCCCCCCCGACCGCGGAGCCAGTGGCGGAGCATAGTTGTGCTGCGCGCACACACACACACACACACACACACACACACACACACACACACACACACACACACACACACACACACACACACACACACACACACACACACACACACACACACACAGTACATACATTCTACAAATTGCTTCTTTAACATCCTACCCATGTTGATGTATCATTTGTGCCACCAAGATCTTAACCATGTCACGTCTTTTGCCATTTGTCAAATATTTTGTGCAAGCATATTCACTCATGATCGTCTCGCCTCCTGGGCTTCCTTTTAAGATATCCTCAATCATCTGGAGAGGGAGGTTGGAGTTAATGGGTAATATAAAAGGAACATATAGGCAATTAAGAAAAGGAAATCAAATGTAATTCCAAATGCTAATCAAGCATCCCTTGAAAACCTACCCGGCTAAGACGAAGGTCCTCAATTTGTTTTTCCTCATCTGGAGCTCGTGTCAATATCACAGTGTCATCAGACTCATGATATCTCAGCACCAGTAAGGGAGCTAGAACTGAAAGAATCTGTAGTACAAAACCATACCAATGGTCTAATTTGTTAATACTACTTTGACAACATGCAGCCACTGTCAATAGACCCTATTTTTGCTGATGCAAAGAATACTGTTGGGAATTATGTAATGTGAAAAGATATGCAAATTACCGTCCAAAATTGCCTCTGGGATTACAATTTCCAGGACACCAAGATCAGGTTGCTTCAGCAAATATTCAAATGCTTCCTGATCAACTTCTGTCTTTGAGTCATCAAAGACTTTGATATCCATTGTAGGAAGATCAAATTTTCTGGCAACTAAAGAAGACAAACCATTAGTAACACAATACAAGCTATGGAAAATACATCAATAAATAACAAAGCACCACATAAAATAGGTATTGTATTGCTGTTGCTATTTTGATATGGAAAATATAAAAATTCTCACCACATTCCAAAAACGCCTCAAAGGTAAAGGGTGTTGGACAAAAAACTTATTTCTTGCCGTCTTTAAATCTTCTTTTGACAACAATGGTGTTTTCCATCCTAAATAACAACAAAATCAGAGAACAATTTAGAAACTACAAATTATAGGCCATTTTAACACAAATATCGAATTGGAATAATGAATAATGAACAAACTTAATGGCTAACGTTAGATAAGCTTCCCATGCAGTCAATTGACACTTTGACACTGCATTGGATTTAGACTAGTATAGTTCTAATGTGAACTTTCATGATAGTTTCAACCAGAAACTTGTAGAACTGAGGCTAGAATTATTTGAACTTGGCTCGCCCCAATGGTGTGCGCCACGGTTAAAAAGTGACTAGCTTTTTAACCTTGTGGAAAATGCTGACGTTAACACCCGTCGATGCCTCATCGACGGGCATCTCATACATGAATGTTGCACAAAATTGAGCTAACAGACTTTAGTTACTTAGTTAGCTTGCTAGCTGCTACGTTTGCTATGCCTGTTGGTCTGAAACACTGACGAATAGCTCATAACGGATGGCAACGTGATCTTAAAGCACGGTATTCTAATAATTTAGAATTAATAACTGCCACATAACTTGCAAAACTGTAGTTTAATGCCAATACTTCATAACCAGCACATAATTAGGCTATCTTGTCGGGTATATCAAATCGGAGTTGGAAAATATATTACGAAAATACAAGTTGGAAAATCCGTTAAGAAAATACAAATTCAACAGATATGCATATTTAAAACAATATTGAAATATTACTTACTTTCATAATCAGTAACAATCAGTAATAATCGTCGACTTCCAGTGCACTTCCAGTTAGGGCTGGGCGATATGGGCCAAAATGAATATCTCGATATTTTTTTACTATATCTCGATACACGATATATATCTCGATATATTTTGAATCTCCTCTAGAGCACATCATAAATGCTCGATTCAACCATGTCTGGCATAATGTTACGTCAGTAATAATTCTAGTATTCCTGAAATATAAGTCTGCATGTAGATTACATGAAACAAAACAACATATTGTTTAAACTCATTAGTGCTTTGTATTGGAACAATTTAGAACTTGCACATAAGAAAAGGAAAATCAAAGCAAGTTAGATTTACAAACACAGCCTTTATTCAAACCGTTAATTATTTATTAACTGTTTGCATAATAATTATTGTATATACACTGCCAGACGACGGATCCAATGCTATTCTTTTTCATAACCAAATCCTCAGTTTCCATCCTTTTTTCTCTCTCTCGCTGTTCTCACTCACCGGTCGGAGGTACACACACCTACAACAGCGCGCCGTCCAGACTACGTCACACACGCGCGTCCATGAGAATCTCGCGGACTCGCAACCGGCGGGGGGAGTGAGTGTGTTTAGAGGGAGAGACGTCGGAGGCGCACAGAGCTTTTGGCCGTGATATTATACAATTATATTATATTATATTATATTATATAATATTATATTATATTATATATAGAGCTCCGGGAGTCGCAAACGGCAACAATCACTTTCTCCTCCATGCTGCAGTTCACCCCGGACAGCACTGCACGGAGTTTGACGGTTGAACGCTGATTGGCTGTTTACGTTACACATGTCACTCAGTGGCCACGCTGTTGAACGCTGATTGGCTGTCATCACGAGAAATTAAAATACATTTCAACTCGAGCGAATTTGTCGCACAATGTGGCACTCAAATATTCTTTAAATGAAATTAAAAGAGAAGTAATACTGAAGTCAATCTGTAGAAGCACTGTCGTAAGGCTGCAGAAGTACTGATTAGTGAAGTGGTACTGTATCATTACTGTTGTAGTATGTTACCCTAGTAGTACTGAAGTTGTAGTTCAGTGGTAGGTACTGTGTAGAGTAGCACAGTGCCGCCGCTCCCATAACGCGCACTACGCGCTGCGCGTAGGGCCTCAAGTCCTGAGGGGGCCCCCAAAAAAAAATAAAAAAATCTTACTTGTATACTTCTGGTTTTAAGTTTGTATTTATGGATAACTATTTAATTTAAAAGATTTTGGACATTCCAATACTTGTGTGTACTGTAGGTATGTTTTGGCTGTTCTGTGAACTGTGTTTACAAAGTAGATTTAACTTTTGCGTTTTAATAAAATGTTAAACCGGCAGAAACCAATTCTTTTTTTCGGGGGGGGGGGGCAGCGGCACTGAGTCAGTAGTATTGGAGTACAACTGATATACTTTTTCTGACAGTATTAGTACTTTAGTATTCATCTATTTATCTGTACCAAGATAGAATGAATTGTAAAGGTCAAGATCAGATGGTACTTTATTGTTCTGACAGGTTAAAGTACAGTAAGTACAGTACAGAGGAAATATAGCCTTGATTATTTTCAAGCGAAAGTTTTGGATGGAACAAAATTCAAATCTGTATTGAGAGTTGGCGATGCTTAAGCTCAACAGAGACGTGTTGGCCTACCTCAAATATAAGTAGTATCGTATAATGTAGAGGGAATAGAAAGGATCAATGTCTCAACCGACCAATACAAACAAAGCCTACAGAGGCTCTTTGTTCAGGACAGCATCCAGATGTTCAAGGACTGCAACCTTCTCAAGGATCCGGAAGTAAAGCGCGGCACACAATCCATCATACCAGCCTCTGTCCCAAATACTACACCGTCTTCTCACAGATCCATTCATTTTGAGAGGCACAGGGTGTAGGAATCAACTGGCTGTTGCCAACTAATGCACAGGCTTCTGTGATAGTTGGATGGTTTGGTTCACCGGACAGCCAGGAACTGAAACGAGAAGGAATATAAAGTTGAGCCCAGTGTTAAGGCGATATCACCCTGTCACTCTCAGAGAAGAGAGGCTGCTGAATGGAGTCATCAGCATTACCTTGAAGTCACGTTGGTACCATCCACCCACTTCCAGGTCCCCTCTGTGTCTCGGTCCAGTCTCAGTCCAATCCAGGTTCCGAGCCACCATTTGGTAGCCAACTCCTGTTTCAAATATGAATAACAGCTGCTGTCATGAACACACACCTGGCTGATTGAAACATTTAACCACACAGACACACACACGCAGACAGACACAGCCTCTGTTACCTCTTCTACTTTGCTGTTGATAACCACCAGGTCTGCGTTTCTTTGCAGGCAGTCGTCTCTACTGGCCGTCCAGTTCCTCTTAGTCATTGAAACAAAGTAGAGACTCTGGTTGACAATACCCCAGCCCTCTGGTGTCAATTCTGTTGAATGTAAAGAAAGACCTTGAGAAGTAGACCACAATAGAAACCTGACCTTTAGTAGGCAACAATATAAACCTGAGCTTGTGTAGTAGACCACAATAGAAACCTGACCTTTAGTAGGCACCAATATAAACCTGAGCTTGTGCAGTAGACCACAATAGAAACCTGACCTTTATTAGGCAACAATATGAACATACCTTAAAGGTCTCATGGCATGAAAATCTCACTTTATGAGGTTTTCTGATCTAAATATGAGTTCCCCTAGCCTGCCTATGGTCCCCCAGTGGCTTAAACTTGCGTTTGGTGTAAAACGAGCACTAGGTATTTTGCTCGCCTTTGAAAAAACGGAGGCTCAAGCGCGCTGATTTGGAATCTCGTCCAATGTCATCATAAAGGATCTAAGCTCCTCCCCTTCTCTGCCTTGCCCGCCAAGAGAATTGTGCCCGCCAATGAGACACGACCGTGCGAGCGTGTGTGTGTGTGTGTGTGTATCTGTCTGTCTGTCTGTCTGTCTGTCTGTCTGTCTGTCTGTCTGTCTGTCTGTCTGTCTGTCTGTCTGTCTGTCTGTCTGTCTGTCTGTCTGTCTGTCTGTCTGTCTGTGTGGTGTGCGATTGGTGTTATGGCGCATAACACGTTAGTTCTTTGACGTCTCTTGTATTTCCACAACAAGACTGTAGTTGGGGTTATCTCAGCCATGGTTGAGAAGGTATTGGGGGAATGGAACTTTGGCTTTGACTCCCTGAAGTACATGAACTACGACATGCTGCCTGCCGCCGGTTGCCGTGGGGCACCACCGCCGCAAAGCACCACCGCCCGGCAGCAGGCAACGAGCGGTTCAGTCTACTTCAGATTGGCGTGGAAGTGGAAGAACCAGAGACGTCGGAGAACCCGACGCGGTCGTTTGAGATTCATAATATCGTCTGGAGGCTCACACAGCTTTTCGCCCTGATAATATCTATTATATGATATAGATATCTATGTATAATATGATATTATAAAGCTCCAGGAATCCTGTGTGTTCTAGAATATTTACAGAACACGGCTAAAGGCTGTGTGCACCTCGCCATTGCGATACATCCACTGTAAACAGGGCGCATGGTACCATGGCAGCAAGCTGCTCAGGGCCACACCCCCACCCTCCTCCTTGACCCGCCTCTCTCCTCCTCATTTGCATTAAAGCTACAGACACCGAAACGGCGCATTTTGGGAAAGCTCAATGTGCGACTAGCTCGCAGTGGCTGTAATTCTGCACTACGGCCGAACGTCTTGAAATACTGTGTTTGGGGCCCACTTATATCCATATTAAAGCGTCCATAAAGTAGCATGCAATGGGACCTTTAATAGACAAACTTAAATGCCTGACTTTGTGTAGCAGAACACACTACAAACCTGACCGTGTGTAGTAGAACACACTAGAAACCGGGCCCTTGTGTAGTAGACCCCAATAGAGACGTGGCCTTATGTATTAGGTCACAATATAGAGAGCTTGTTCAGTAGCTACGTTATAGCTACTAAATAACGTAGCTACCCAGCTAAAGTAGATAAGTTATAGCAGAACTCCTGATCCAGCAGTCCTACTATGTTATTGCAGAACATCTGATCCAGCAGTCCAGTTCTTACCAATGACAAACAGCGTGGAAGTCTTATTGGCTGTGCCAGCGCTGTTGTTCGCCAAGCAGCTGATCGTGTCCACACCAGGCCTCAGACTTCTAATGATGAGGACCTCCCCATTCACAAAGGCTAAAGGCTCTGATTTGTTGCCTGTCCTGTCCCTCTTCATGGGTTGGCCGTTGTGTAGCCACTCGATGGAGGGTTTTGGCTGGCCACTGGCACGGCAGGAGAAGGACATTATTTCGCCCATGAGCACAAAATAAGTATCATCGAATGATGTGATAGAGGGTACCTCCTCCTCCTCCTCTACCTCCTCCTCTTCCTCCTCCTCCTTCTCCTTGGGCATCCCTGAAAGGAAGACGAGATGAGTGAACTTTGTTCTACAACAGGAATGCAAACAGCTTCAATCACCATTTATACATTTAGAACTTCCACAGCCATTTAGTGTGCAGTGAACATGAACCCCTTAAATGTGTTCAAATGGCCGGCGAGTGTACTGAAACGTTTACCAATGGCAGTAGTCATTTTTTATTCACTATATTTATTTTCCACATGCAACCCAGAACAGAAGGTTGTGAGATGGGACATTAGTGTTCAAACGTTATAGCACTGATTGGTCTGGGAAGAGGCCCCAATCCGCAAGGCGGAGGACCAACGCTGGGAGGCATTTACCTTTAAAGGGAGTGGCTAACTAGGGCTCTTTATATGAAGGCAGCACCACCAATCACCATTGAGCAAGCCTAGATTAGGCGTCGTCATCTCAGACCATGCATTACTACTATTTA
This sequence comes from Gadus chalcogrammus, assembly GCF_026213295.1. Classification (NCBI taxonomy): domain Eukaryota; kingdom Metazoa; phylum Chordata; class Actinopteri; order Gadiformes; family Gadidae; genus Gadus; species Gadus chalcogrammus. The sequence continues at coordinate 21,892,097 of NC_079414.1, read as the reverse complement.
ATTACTCAGTTATGCCAGCTAAAAGGGTCCTTTCCGTGTGGCGAAGTTTGGGTTAAGTTGAACTTAACCCAAACTTTAGCATCAACTTAAGTTACACAAGCAGCAGTTCGAAGAAACACCTTAAAACAATAATTAGTAAGAGTCTTCAGACCCTCTTTGTTCAGTTCAGCTTCCAGATGTTCCAGGACGTTGACCTTCTCACAGATCCAGTTGTTTTGAGATGCACATGGACCCATCACCAATTGGTCAGCTGTTACTGCACAGGCATCATAGCCATACGGAAAGATTGGTACTTGCCAGGTACTGAAACCATAAAAAGTAGAAAGTTGAGCCCAGTGTTGAGGTGATATCACTCTGTTGCTCTCAGAAAGGAGAGGGTCCTGGATGGAGTCATCAGCCTTACCTTGAAGTCAAGTTGGTACCATCCACCCACTTGTAGATCCCCTTTGTTTCTCGGCCAAACTGAAGTCCAATCCAGGAACCTTCCTCCAATTTTGCAACAAACACCTGTTTCAAATATTGATAGTATCTGTTGTCATGAAAACACTGCTCTCACACACACACACACACACACACACACACACACACACACACACACACACACACACACACACACACACACACACACACACACACACACACACACACACACACACACACACACACACACACACAAACACAGACACACACACACACACACACACACAGCCTCTGTTACCTCTTCTTCTTTGCTGTTGATAACTAGCAGGTCTGCGTCTTTGTTCAGACAGAAGTCTCTGCTGGCCTTCCAGTTCTTCTTGGTTGTAGAAATAAAGTAGAGACTCTGGTCGAAATATAGCCAGCCCCGTCGTGTCACACCAGCTGTTGAATTTAAAGGAAAACCTTCATAACCATATAACCTTTGTTATGTTACTGTTTTAATTACATGTGACCCAGAAATACCTCTAGAGACCTGACCGTGTGAATAGACCACAATAGAGACCTGACCTTGAGTATTCTCCACAATAGATACATGACCTTGATTATAGACGACAATAGAGACCTGACCTTGTGTAGTAGACCACAATAGAAACCTGAAGTCACAGAGCTACTGCAAGGTCTGCTGATTGCCCATTTGTTCATGAAAGAAAAAAATATATAGCGTGTTACCCCGGCAAACTTTAAAAGTTCCTTGTGTACTACAATTGAGGGTCCTCGTAGGTTTGTGAGTGAGCCCTCAGCGTTTGGAGCGCATGACAGAGAAGCTCCTCTGTTCTGGCTCTACGGCTCTCCCTGCTGGAGAAGACTCACAACAAATACAGTACCAGGATGCTAGCAGTACAACACTGTCGATGCGCTTTGAGCCTGACTATAGATTTATTTATATTTTTAGTATGAGAGGATTTTCAAACCTAAATCCTAAAAGCCGAAAGTATTTTTGCAAGAATGTTTAATATCGTGCCTAATCTAGTAACATTGAAATCGATAATATATATATTTATATATATAATATATATATATTTATATAATATATATATTATATATTTTAATACAATATATAAAAAACTCACCAAGTGAATCCATCAGGTGCTCTTTCCCCTTCGTCCAAGATGTCTCTGAGTCTAGGACAGGAGAGAGGAGTACCGAAGAAATGAGCTCTAAACCAGAACAGAATAGTCTCTGAACAGAGACTATTCAAAAGTCCATCCACGCTTTAGTGGTTATTATGAACAAGGAGTTGAATTAGGATCAGGGTTATCTGAGACCAGAGTTTTAGTTGCAGGTGTTACTCTTTCACTGCAATCTTTATGTTGCAATATTATTATTATTGTTATTTAAGTACCATTATCATGGATTATGTTTTGTTATCATTGTTTTACTAATAATAACATTGTGGATTATTATTATTCATATATCATTATTATGACCAGTATTCTTAATAATAAAGGATTAATTCATTCATATCCGTCCTTCGGAGGAGACGTAAAACCGAGGTCCTGACTCACTGAGGTCATAAAAGATCCCAGGGCACTTATCACAAAGAGTAGGGGTTTCCCCGGTGTTCTGGCCCAATCAGGCTCATTCAATCTGGCCCCCTAATCATCCTCCTGTGTAGTTGGCTGACTCATTAATTCCCTCACTCTCCACTTCAAGCAGGTGTGTGGTGAGCGTTCTGGTGCAGATTGGATCACCCAAGTGGGTGCTACATACTGGTGGTGGTTTGTGAGGTCCCCCCTTCATTGTAAAGCGTGTTTGAGTGTATAGAAAAGCGCTATATAAATTCAATCCATTATTATTATTATTATTATTATTTAGACTCACAGAGGCGCAGGGAGATGTTGAGAGTGGCTTGTAGAAAACACAGCAGAGCGACACAGACGTACAGCTTTAGAACTGTTCAGAGAAAGGACACACACAAACACACACACACACACACACACACACACACACACACACACACACACACACACACACACACACACACACACACACACACACACACACACACACACACACACACACAATGATGTACATCCTGATATATTAAAACTGCATGGATATCGGTCACACTCCAGACATTGATTACATTAATCAATTAATTAGCTGATGCTTTTGTCCAAAGCGACTCCCAATAAGTGCATTCAACGATGAAGGTACAACCCAGACGTTCATAAAGAGTTCATAAAACTCATCATATAGGCAAAAGTGCTACATTATAAGAAAATTAGATAGAGATGTTGTTGTTTTATTATTATTATTATTATTATTATTCATGAGTGGAATACCCTAACTAGCTCCCTCACTTTTACACAACACTACTAACAAAATAATCTTCCAGGGGAGAATGCAGGAACCGCCTACATTGATTCTGCACTGATCTTATTTCTAGCCGGTACTCATCTGGACACTGATATTCAATTGATGTGCACGTATAGCACACAATATTTAGTTTGTTGTCTATTTGTCTACCTCACTTATTTCTAAACCCTGGCTACGGCTCTGACTGTACCTCTGGTGAGGACTGTACCTCTGGTGAGATGTACTATCTATATCTCTGTAATGTAAGCTAACAAGTATTAATGAAAATAATAAACATGTGATTCCTAAAGCTGCACTCTGTCATTTGTTGTAGCTACTCAATATTGACTGATCATATCAATGTAAGTTTTCAGACCCAATGACCTGTGATTATGTCCATACATATATAACGAAACACACGTCTGCGGGAGAAAACTAGTAAAAGATCATAACTCACGGTTGGGTCGTTTGGTCTTGAAACATAAATGTTTATCGTTTGCCTTGAACGTACACATGAATCGGTCTACAGGAGCAGCAGGTTGGGCACTTTGGCCTCAAACATTGACCAAATCTAATTCTTGAGATTAATTGAACATAAAATGTATTTTATTACTGGTGGTTTATTCACTCAAAATCCTCTAAAAAGGCTCCTACCAGATCTCCCCTTCCTGGTCCGCCTCCTGTCCAGAGACGTGTCCTCAGGTTCCTCAGGGGGTCCAGGGTCCAGCTCAAGGACGGGCTCCATGGTTCCTCTCTGGACGGCTCCACTCCTTCAGCTCTCAGGCTTCAGCCCGGCTTTATCAGCTGGAGGAACCACGTCACATGTTTTAATCCTGAGCAATCATCTGCTTTCATTCTGAACCATCACTGTCAGCCGATCATTTTCACACACACACAAACACACACACACACACACACACACACACACACACACACACACACACACACACACACACACACACACACACACACACACACACACACACACACACACACACACACACACACACACACACACACCATAAAACTCGCTCACTCACTCACTCACTCACTCAAAGCTCCTGCAAAGCCACCAACCCTTTCCTCCTGTAAAACTGGCTATGCAAATGATATACACACAGACATACTATACTAGAAGGTAGAGCAAATGTCTAGGAGGGGTCAAGCGGTATACTAGAAGGTAGAGGTCATGTCTAGGAGGGGTCAGACTGTATACTAGAAGGTAGAGGTCATGTCTAGGAGGGGTCAAGCGGTATACTAGAAGGTAGAGGTCATGTCTAGGAGGGGTCAAGCGGTATACTAGAAGGTAGAGGTCATGTCTAGGAGGGGTCAAGCGGTATACTAGAAGGTAGAGGTCATGTCTAGGAGGGGTCAAGCTGTTTACTAGAAGGTAGAGGTCATGTCTAGGAGGGGTCAAGCTGTATACTAGAAGGTGGAGGTCATGTCTGGGGTCAAGCTGTATACTAGAAGGTGGAGGTCATGTCTAGGAGGGGTCAAGCTGTATACTAGAAGGTGGAGGTCATGTCTAGGAGGGGTCAAGCTGTATACTAGAAGGTGGAGGTCATGTCTAGGAGGGGTCAAGCTGACCTTGTGGTCTGCTGTCCCCAGACGCCGTTCTGTCCCACTGTCCTTGTATCTTACTACAATATCGCTGCACTTAACGGGCGAGATTCATGTAGCCTACGCTTGGTCATGCTTTTAAATCAATTTAAACAGTAATAAAGACGTAGGTAAACAGGAAACTTTTTCGTAGGAACAAAACATTAGTTCCATGCGCTTGCAGCACATTAACACATTCTAATTACACATTACACATGGGTTCAATCACATTTAACCTTTTAACCCAACATGAATTATTATCTATTTATTTATTACATGAAATTGAAGTATTGATTTTTAAGCGTGCATAATGAAAGAAAACTTATTTATGCAACGTCACATACAAGGACCGTTATTTATCTTCTGGTCATGCATTTCATCATCTACAGATATGTTGGGTTACAGATCGCTTCAGTCATGCTATCTGTTCCAAAAAAGTGTATCTTTCCGATTCACATCTCCCGTTCCAAAAAAGTAATCAGTCAGTACCGCAACATCTTATCTATCAATCAAGGGCGTGGATTTACGTGGGTCGGTTTTCACTGTCTTATCTGGTTATCACTGGTTATCAGTTGCTTGCTACATCCTATATAATCCGGGTAACCAAACAGAGGCCTAGCACAACTATGCTATGCTGGGGGGGGGGGGGGGGGGGCTTGGGTAGAGGTGCTGCTGCGTTCTAGCTGGAGAAGGGCATGTGTTCATTCTATTGAAGTCTACGCAATCCTATTAGCCCATAGCCTACTATTGTTGTTTTTATAATTGCCATTTCACTATTTTCCTCAAACTCATGCACTGAATAGTGACCTGGTTGTGTGTGTGTGCGTTTGGCACACACACACACACACACAGACACACACACACACACAGACACACACACACACACACACACACACACACACACACACACACACACACACACACACACACACACACACACACACACACACACACACACACACACACAGGATCTGGTATGAACCTGTTCTGTGAGCAGCTTGTAATCTTGTATAAATATTATGTTGAGTACATCAGTAAAGTATTTTTGGCTAGCGGTGTTAAAGGACTGCGGGACCCTCCCCCTAATCGCCCTGCAGTCAGTTCACTGAGGGACAGGTGTGTCCCAGCGATACTGCATCAGCAGGTGACCAGGTGGGAGCCAATGAGAGGTCATGCCTGCAGTAGCAGGTGTTGAGGTGTCCCGTTTCTCTGGATGTTTTACTGGTCGGTGGTTTCACTGAAGGCCAACACCACGATGTGATACCAGGGGAGAGGGCGGTCACCACCTCTCCTCTCACACGCTGGCTGGCGACACCTCTCCCACAAGGCATCTCTTGCAGGGTAAGTCAGGTCCTGTGGTGATCATAGGCGGGAATGTATCTGAGATAGAACATTTGTAAAGAATAAAACTGTGAGAGGGCCATACATTTTTTTTTTTTTATGGCCCTCTCACAGTTCCAAGAGGCTGCTAATTGGATAAGGTGGATGGAGCAGGTTTGATTACAGTAATTACTTTTAAAGGAGTAATCCACCCGACAAATCTTTATTTGTACTTACACTAGAACAAAATATGTTGGAACATTAAGCAATCATTACGGAAAATTGGCAAAAAATTTGAAAGCCCTCATTCTCAGGCTTCTAGATAGCAATGATTTTCTAAAGGGCTCATGCATTGTATAGGAGTATAAATATGTTCTTGATAGTAATGACGTTTTGGTCATTGTTTAATTATTGATCTGGAAATGATTAGTCATTATGGGAAGATGTGTTTGAAACTAGCACCTCATTTCTCATGAGATGTGCTAATACGTTTTTATCAGGTTATCGTATATTTACCTTTTTTTGATTTTACAGTATACTGTTGACAGGTAGGCGTTTTCCTTCTGCCTACCTTTCACAGCGGAATAATAACTCTAAGGAATGAAACAAACGTTCAGACGTTTATTTGAAAAACTGTGCACAACATGCTGCTCTCCGTGAGAGTCAGGTACCAAGAGGAGAGAAAGGGAACATCTCACTTATTAAAGGTGTCATCATTCACATGTGACTCCATGCCATATTTGGCGCAACAGCGCCTCCTCCTGGACAAATACAGCTAAATGCATCATACATTTAACCACTCTCAATATACATTTCTTGAGTCCTGTGATGCATTCTGCTATACAAGCCAAATGCACTGCATGGTTGGAGCCCCGTCCACGGGAAGTGTTTTTACTGTTGTATGCAATCAGTCATTGTTTATTTACATAGGGTTAGGGTTCATACAATAACACTAATGACATGCAGTATCATATATCGAAGGGAGGCTGAATTCCTTAATAGTATTAGATGCCTTGATGCAAGACCCACTGATAAGCATCATAACCCCGACATCCCTTTGACTGTCAATATATAACCAATCGCTATAGCCTATAGTCGTTCTGGGCTTCGCAATGGGTTATGGTAACCATTAACGTAGTAAACGGTACCTTGAGATGCCCGCATCTTGCTCGGGTAACTGCCGGTCCACTTCCTTCGCATGCTGCTCTCTGCTGCCCCCCGTGGACGTCCACTACGACGTCTCAAAGATATTCAAAATGATTTTCTTTCACCAATCACCTATTTTTAATCATTTTAGCTCGAGTTGCTGAGGCAAACATTTTAAGATATATATTTTTTATTTAATTTTTTATCCAAAGTTAAGGTGGCTTTATGTTTGATTTTGCTGGCGGGTTGGAGAATAATGGTGGGGGAACTGCAGGGTTGAGACCCACGGTCAAGAGGATGAAAGCGGATTGATTTTATCTTATTAGAACATTGGGCTCTCCTCTCACATATTCTTTAAATGAAATTCAAAGAGAAGTAATAATGAAGTCAATCTGTAGAAGTATTGTCGTAAGGCTGCAGAAGTACTGATTAGTGAAGTGGTACTGTATCATTACTGTAGTAGTATGTTACCCTAGTGGTACTGAAGTTGTAGTTCAGTGGTAGGTACTGAGTAGAGTAGCGTAGTAGTATTGGAGTAGAACTGTAATACTTTTATTGACAGTTTTAGTACTTTAATATTTATCTGTACCAAGATAAAAATGCATTGAAAGGTCAAGATCAGATGGTACTTTATTGTTCTTACAGGTGAAACTACAGTAATTACATCACAGAGGAAATATAGCCTTGATAATGTTCAAGCGAAAGTTTTGGATGCAACAAAATTCAAATCTGTAATGAGCTTTGGCGATGCTTAAGCTCAACAGAGACGTGTTGGCCTACCTCAAATATAAGTAGCATCGTATAATGTGCAGAGAATAGAAAGGATCAACTTCTCAACCGACCAATCCAAACAAAGCCTACAGACGCTCTTTGTTCAGGACGGCATCCAGATGTTCAAGGACTGCAACCTTCTCACAGATCCGGAAGTAAAGCTCGGCACATAATCCTTCATACCAGCCTCTGTCCCAAATACTACACGAGTCTAGTCTTCTCACAGATCCAATTATTTTGAGAGGCACAGGGTGTAGGAATCAACTGGCTGTTGTCACCTAATGCACAGGCTTCTGTGATAGTTGGAAGGTTTGGATGACCGGACAGCCAGGAACTGAAACGAGAAGGAATATAAAGTTGAGCCCAGTGTTAAGGTGATATCACCCTGTCACTCTCAGAGAAGAGAGGCTGCTGAATGGAGTCATCAGCATTACCTTGAAGTCACGTTGGTACCATCCACCCACTTCCAGGTCCCCTCTGTGTCTCGGTCCAGTCTCAGTCCAATCCAGGTTCTGAGCCACCATTTGGTAGCCAACTCCTGTTTCAAATATGAATAACAGCTGCTGTCATGAACACACACCTGGCTGAATGAAACATTTAACCACACAGACACACACACACACACACGCAGACAGACACAGCCTCTGTTACCTCCTCTACTTTGCTGTTGATAACCACCAGGTCTGCGTTTCTTTGCAGGCAGTCGTCTCTACTGGCTGTCCAGTTCCTCTTAGTCATTGAAACAAAGTAGAGACTCTGGTTGAAAATCCTCCAGCCCTCTGGTGTCAATTCTGTTGAATGTAAAGAAAGACCTTGAGAAGTAGACCACAATAGAAACCTGACCTTTAGTAGGCAACAATATAAACCTGAGCTTGTGTAGTAGACCACAATAGAAACCTGACCTTTAGGAGGCAACAATATAAACCTGAGCTTGTGTAGTAGACCACAATAGAAACCTGACCTTTAGGAGGCAACAATATAAACCTGAGCTTGTGTAGTAGACCACAATAGAAACCTGACCTTTAGTAGGCAACAATATAAACCTTACTTTAATAGACCAACTTAAATGCCTGACCTTGTGTAGTAGACCACAATATAAACCTGACCTTGTTTAGTAGACCACAATAGAGACGTGGCCTTGTGTATTTGGTCAAAATAGAGACCTTGTGTAGTAGAATACAATGCGTAATTGCAGAACATCTGATCCAGCAGTCCAGTTCTTACCAACGACTAACAGCATGGCGGTCTTATTGGCTGTGCCAGCGCTGTTGTTCGCCAAGCAGCTGATCATGTCCACACCAGGCCTCACACTTCTAACGATGAGGTCCTCCCCCTCCACTATGACTAAAGGCTCTGGTTTGTTGTCTGTCCTGTCCCTCTTCACAGGCCGGCCGTTGTATAGCCACTCGATGGTGGGTTTTGGCTGGCCACTGGCACGGCAGTATATGATGACTGTGTCGCCCAAGGACCCAATATAATTATCATTGAATGCTGTGATAGCGGGTACCTCCTTCTCCTCCTCCTCCTCTTCCTCCTTCTCCTTGGGCATCCCTGAAAGGAAGACGAGATGAGTGAACTTTGTTCTACAACAGGAATGCAAACAGCTTCAATCACCATTTATACATTTAGAACTTCCACAGCCATTTAGTGTGCAGTGAACATGAACCCCTTAAAAATGATCAAATGGCCGGCGAGTGTAATGAGGTCAACACTGAGACGTTTACCAATGGCAGTAGTCATATTTTATCCACTGTATTCATTTTCTACCTGCAACGCAGAACAGAAGGTTATGTGATGGGACATTAGTGTTCAAACGTTATAGTACTGATTGGTCTGGGAAGAGGCCCCAATCCGCAAGGCGGAGGACCAACGCTGGGAGGCATTTACCTTTAAAGGGAGTGGCTAACTAGGGCTCTTTATGTGAAGGCAGCACCCCCAATCACAATTGAGAAAGCCTAGAGTAGGCGTCGTCATCTCAGACCATGCATTACTACTATTTAATTACTCAATTATGCAAGCTAAAAGGGTCCTTTCTGTGTGGCGAAGTTAGGGTTAAGTTGAACTTAAGCATCAACTTAAGTTACACAGTTCAAAGAAACACCTTAAAACAATAATTAATAAGAGTCTTCAGACCCTCTTTGTTCAGTTCAGCTTCCAGATGTTCCAGGACATTGACCTTCTCACAGATCCAGTTGTTTCGAGAGTCACACGACCTCGTCTCCAATTGGTCAGCTGTTACTGCACAGCCATCATAGCCATACGGAGAGATTGGTACATGCCAGGTACTGAAACCAGAAAAGGTAGAAAGTTGAGCCCAGTGTTGAGGTGATATCACTCTGTTGCTCTCAGAAAGGAGAGGGTCCTGGATGGAGTCATCAGCCTTACCTTGAAGTCAAGTTGGTACCATCCACCCACTTGTAGATCCCCTTTCTTCCTCGGCCAATCTGAAGTCCAATCCAGGAACCTCCCTCCAATTTTGCAACAAATCCCTGTTTCAAATATTAATAGTATCTGTTGTCACGACAACACTGCTTTCACACACACACACACACACACACACACACACACACACACACACACACACACACACACACACACACACACACACACACACACACACACACACACACACACACACACACACACACACACACAGCCTCTGTTACCTCTTCTTCTTTGCTGTTGATAACTAGCAGGTCTGCGTCTTTGTTCAGACAGAAGTCTCTGCTGGCCATCCAGGTCTTCTTGGTTGTAGAAATAAAGTAGAGACTCTGGTCAAAATATAGCCAGCCCCGGCGTGTCACACCACCTGTTGAATGTAATGGAAAACCTTTCTAATCATATAACCTTTGTTATGTTACTGTTTTAATTACATGTGACCCAGAAATAACTCTAGAGGATAGAGACCTGACCGTGTGACTAGACCACAACAGAGACCTGACCTTGAGTATTCTCCACAATAGATACATGACTTTGATTATAGACGACAATAGAGACCTGACCTTGTGTAGTAGACCATAATAGAAACCTGAAGTCACAGAGCTACTGCAAGGTGCGATTTGTTTGGGGGGGATGGAAGGTATCCCCCACCTCAGATCTTTTTTTGGGGGGGAAATTTAATTTTTCATGTCTTTTTAGTTTGTATTAAAAGAAAGAAAAAATATATAGCATGTTAACCCCGCAAACTTTAAAAGTTCCTTTTGTACTACAATTGAGGGTCCTCGTCGGTTTGTGAGTGAGCCCTCAGCGTTTGGAGCGCATGACAGAGAAGCTCCTCTGTTCTGGCTCTACGGCTCTCCCTGCCGGAGAAGACTCACAACAAATACAGTACCAGGATGCTAGCAGTACAACACTGTCTATGCACTTTGAGCCTGACCATAGATTTATTTATATTTTTAGTATGAGAGGATATTCCAACATAAATCCCAAAAGAAGAAACTATTTTTGTAAGTAAGTTTAATATCATGACTAATCTAGTAACATTGAAATCGATTATAAAAAACTCACCAAGTGAATCCATCAGGTGCTCTCTCCCTTTCGTCCAAGATGTCGCTGAGTCTAGGACAGGAGAGAGGAGTACCGCAGAAATGAGCTCCAAACCAGAACAGAATAGTCTCTGAACAGGACCCGCAGCCAATCAAACTCAAAGTCCTTTAGTGGTTATTACGAACAAGGAGTTGAATTAGGATCAGGGTTATCTGAGACTGATGTTTTAGTTGTAGTAGGTGTTACTGTTTCACTGCAATCTTTATGTTGTAATATTATTATTATTGTTATTTCAGCCATCATTATCATGGATTATGTTTTGTTATCATTGTTTTACTAATAATAACATTGTGGATTATTATTATTCATATATCATTATTATGACCAGTATTCTTAATAATAAATGATTAATTAATTTAGACTCACGGAGGCGCAGGGAGATGTTGAGAGTGGCTTGTAGAAAACACAGCAGAGCGACACAGACGTACAGCTTTAGAACTGTTCAGCGGCAGGACACACACACACACACACACACACACACACACACACACACACACACACACACACACACACACACACACACATACATACACAAACACACACACACACACACACACACACACACACACACACACACACACACACACACACACACACACACATACATACACAAACACACACACACACACACACGCACACACACACACACACACACACACACACACACACACACACACACACACACACACACACACGCACACACACACACACACACACAAACAGTGATGTACATTCTGATATATTAAAACTGCATGGATATCATTCACAGTCCAGACATTAATTGCATTAATTACATAAATTAATTAGCTGATGCTTTTGTCCAAAGCGACTCCCAATAAGTGCATTCAACGATGAAGATACAACCCAAAAACTCATGAAGAGTTCATGAAACTCATCACTCATCACATTATAAGGACAATAGATTGAGATGTTGTATTCTTAAAACATGTATATAGTTTTATTATTATTATTATTCATGAGTAGAATAAGCTAACTAGCTCCCTCACTTTTACACAACACTAACAAAATAATCTTCCAGGGGAGAATGCAGGAACCTATTGGTTCGGGATCGATCTTATTTCAAGACAGGTACTTATCTGGACACTGATATTCTATTGATGTGCACAAATAGCACTCAATATTTAGTTTGTTGTCTATTTGTCTACCTCACTTATTTCTAAACCCTGGCTACGGCTCTGACTGTCACTCTGCTGAAGATATAAGAACACTTTATTGAGATGTACTATCTATATCTCTGTAATGTAAGCTGCCACTAACAAGTATTAATGAAATAATAAACATGTGTTTCCTACAGCTGCACTCTGTCATTTGTTGTAGCTACTCAATATTAACTGATCACATAAATGTAAGTTTATCAGACCCAATGACCTGTGATTGTGTCCATACATACATGAAACACACGTCTGCGTCGTTTGGTCTGGAAGCAAATTTTTATCGTTTGCCTTGAACATACACATAAATCATTATGCCAGCATCATTTCCTTGGCGCAGCAGGTTGGGCACTTTGGCCTCAAACGTTGGTATTTTATTACTGATTGTTTATTCACTCTAAATCCTCTCAAAAGGCTCCTACCAGATCTCCCCTTCCTGGTCCGCCTCCTGTCCAGAGACGTGTCCTCAGGTTCCTCAGGGGGTCCAGGGTCCAGCTCAAGGACGGGCTCCATGGTTCCTCTCTGGACGGCTCCACTCCTTCAGCTCTCAGGCTTCAGCCCGGCTTTATCAGCTGGAGGAACCACGTCACATGTTTTAATCCTGACCAATCATCTGCTTTCATTCTGAACCATCACTGTCAGCAAATATTTTTTCTACTCTTATCATTTACATTTAGGGCATTTAGCAGGCGCTTTTATCCAAAGCGACATACTATAAATTATCAGACGCCATAATTGTACACACACACACACACACACACACACACACACACACACACACACACACACACACACACACACACACACACACACACACACACACACACACACACACACACACAGACTCAAACACACACTTAACACACTCTCACCAAATCACTCACTCACTCACTCACTCACTCACTCACTCACTCACTCACTCACTCACTCACTCACTCACTCACTCACTCACTCACTCACTCACTCACTCACTCACTCACTCACTCACTCACTCACTCACTCACTCACTCACTCACTCACTCACTCACTCACTCACTCACTCACTCACTCACTCACTCACACAAAGCTCCTGCAAAACCAACAACCCTTTCCTCCTGTAAAATTGGCTATGCAAATTATTTACATGCAGACATACTAAACTAGAAGGCAGTGGACATGTCTAGGAGGGGTCAAGCTGTATACTAGAAGGCAGTGGACATGTCTAGGAGGGGTCAAGCTGTATACTAGAAAGTATATGTAGGCGGTTCCTGCATTCTCCCCTGAAAGATTATTGTGTTAGTGTTGTGTAAAAGTGAGGGAGCTAGTTAGCTTATTCTACTCATGAATAATAATAAAACCATGTATTTTTAAGAATCCAACATCTCTATCTATCTATTCTTATAATGTAGCACTTTTGTCTCCATGATGAGTTTCAGAACTCTTCGTGAACTTTTTACCTGTAACCCAACATATCTTTAGATGATGAAATGCACGACCAGAAGATAATCAAAGGTCCTAGCTGTGAGGAAACATCCTGTGAGATCCACACGATACACTAGAAGTACCAGAGGCCAAGCTGCTGCTGACAGGAAACGCTACATACCCTCTTGCTGCAGATGTCAAACTCTGTCTGTCGGCCTCTCTCTCTCTGTTGGTCGAGGGATATTTAACCATGAAAATAAATGACGAGTTGATAAAGGGACAAATCAGGACCAAATCATGTCCATGGTGTTTTAGCTGAGTCTATGTAGTCTTTAAATCTGTAACCCTGAGCAACCGTTTCTGATCAAGTTAATGGAACAGATGGTCTTCACACAAATGATCATGATGATCTCATCAAAACCGAGCTCCTCCTAATCCCAGGGAAAGATTGCCCACACATGGACTTACTGGTCACCGTTGAGAACATCACTGTATCTCCTTCTCCAACTGCCAGAAACCTCGGTGTGGTATTGGACAATCAGTTATGCTGCATCGCAAACATCACTGCGGTGGCCCGATCCTGCAGATTTGCACTTTACAACATCCACAGAATCCGGCCCTTCCTCACAAGCAGCTCAGCTTCTAGTCCAATCACTGGTCATCTCCCGCCTCGACTACTGCAACTCACTCCTGGCTGGACTTCCTGCCTCTGCGATTAAACCTTTGCAGTGCATCCAGAATGCGGCAGCACGCCTCGTGTTCAACCTACCGAAGTTCTCCCATGTGACCCCCCTCTTCCGGGACTTCCACTGGCTCCCTGTAGTAGCTTAAGACGATGGTACTGGCATACAAGGCAGTCGATGGAACTGCCCCTGCCTACCTCCAAGCATTGGTAAAGCCACACACCCCAGCTCGAACCCTCCGCGCAACTACCTCAGCTGGACGCCTGGTACCGCCATCGCTAAGAGCTAGCAAAGGTCGATCAGCAAAGTCACAACTTTTCTCGGTTTTGGGACCTCAGTGGTGGAACGAGCTCCCTGCCATTCTCAGGACCGCAGAGTCGCTCACTACCTTCCGAAAAAAACTCAAGACTCACCTGTTCAGAGTCCACCTCGACTCTGCATAGCCACCCTCCCCCTTCTGGCCACCATTGTACATTGTATTGTATTGTGTTGTATTGTATTATAGTACTTCACTGTGTAGCAACTGCAGTAGCTGCTATCATTGCTGTAACACAGGGAATTGGTTAGCCTAGCGATTGTTGTACTTGCACTTGGTTCTATGAACATCCTTACTGTACTGACAGCGATATATTGTTGCACTTCTTATGACATATGTACTTATTGTAAGTCGCTTTGGATAAAAGCGTCTGCTAAATACCCTGAATGTAAATGCAGGTTCCCTGGTTCCTCAACACCCTGCAGGTTCCCTGGTTCCTCTACACCCCGCAGCTTCCCTGGTTCCTCTACACCCGCTGGTTCCCTGGTTCCTCTACACCCTGCATGTTCTATTGTTTCTCTAAAATACTGTTTGACGAAAGGCTAGTTGTAGATGTTCACTCTGATGCATCATCATGATCATTTGTGTGAAGACCATCTGTTCCATTAACTTGATCAGAAACAGTTGCTCAGGGTAACAGATTTAAAGACTACATAGACTCAGCTAAAACCCCATGGACATGATTTGGTCCTGATTGTTCCCTTTATCAACTCGTTATTTATTTTCATGTTTAAACATCCCTCGACCAACAGAGTGAGAGAGGCCGACAGACTGAGTTTGATATCTGCAGCTCACAGGATGTTTCCTCACAGCCAGGACCTTTTATTATCTTCTGGTCATCATCTAAAGATATGTTGGGTGACAGGTCGCTTCAGGGTCAGTCATGCTATCTGTGACAGGTACACATTTCCGTTCCAAAAAAGTAATCAGTCAGTACCGCAACATCTTGTCTATCTAATTATTCATATTTGTGTGTCCGTTTCTGAGTATTTTGTTTACGAAATCAGATTTTTTTTCCAATAATTGTTGAAGTACTTGGAATCACCTTTGGAGGGTTAAGATGGTTAGCAGCAGCAACCGGACTAAATGCAGTCGAGAGTTCCTCGAAAGTTTTTTGAGGTATTTCATTGATTCAGAAAAGCAGGGGAGATTTTTTTTACGTAAATACTTTTCTCAGAATTCTAGAACATTAAGTTGTTAAGTCAGAAATAATTTTCTCAAGTGAACCCATTACTCTTCCAACCAATCACAACCGTTTGTCTAATATGAGGCGGGATAAATACGATGACGGTCAGCGGAGCGCCGTAGAGACAAGTTGGCTGCCGCTGATAAAGAACGTTGTGTTGATTACGCTATCAAGGCAGTATAACGACTGCACTTTTATTGCGATAAAATATGTGTTTTTTTCGTAGCACGGTTACAGTCGCTACATCACCAGTTTCGTTGCTATGATTGGTTGAAGGCCTATCCAATCGCGTCCAGAGGCCTTTTGGTCTGCGCCCGTTGGTGACGCCCCTAATGGAATATTAACGGAGAGGTCCCAGGGGAGATCAGTTGGCAGTTCGTCCGGCGATGCCTGGCTACTATAGTTCAACACTGATTAGACATCCGTCCTCTTAGCTCTTTGATAGCACAGAAAGGCCTGTGGTTTTATTCAGTAGAAAATATATCAGAATATATGTGAGGCGGTACAGAAGATGTAAATGTTGGAGGGAGCAAAACACAAACACATTTTTACATGTAAAAAAAATCCCAAGACCCAAGAGGACAAACGATTAACAACCAAACTAAGACCACAACGTGTAGAAGAAACACCTTCTCCCCCAACCACCTTAGTTGGTCTTCAACAGCATTTCATTGCACACAACTCCCTCCCTCCTTCCTCCCTCCCTCCTCCCTCCCTCCCTCCCTCCCTCCCTCCCTCCCTTTTCCCCTCCCTCCTCCCTCTCAGGATGGCAGTTTGAGTGACAGACATGTGACACATCAGCGTCTAGGATGATGATACTGCCTCGTCCAATCACAGGTCAGCTTCAGTCAGGGGGAATGACTGATGTGGGCGTGTCTAAGGCCTGTTCGTTGAGAGTCTGAGAGCAAGAGAGATATAGAGAGGAAGAAACAAGCATGGAGAGATGACAGGAAGAGCCCATTATTAATTCCCAAAAACCTTAGTCCCTAAGTTGTTTTCTGCTATTTCACTTAAAGGGGACATATTATACCACCAGGTGTGAGTGTGATTGGCCATAACAAGCCGTAAAAATCTGCCTCTTCTGACATCGCAAGTGGGCGTGTCCACCTAGATGTATGCTGGATAGATCAGTCGACCAGCCTACGCAGTGGATTGTAGCAAACGTTGCTCATCTATCCGTCATACTCATAGGTGGATACGCCCACTTGTGATGTCAGAAGAGGCCGATTATCAAAACGGCTTGTAATGGCTAATCACACTCACACCTGGTGGTATAATAGGTCACCTTTAAGTTGTTTCTTCTATTGTTCTTAAATGGTTTTCTTACATTGTTCTTACGTTGTTTTCTTCTATTGTACTTTTTCTATTTTGCTTTTCTGATATTGTAGTTTAATAGATATCTGGTATTGTACTTGAGTAGTTTTCTGGTATTTTACTTTTGTCGTTTTCTGGTATTGTACTTTGGTGTACGTATTGGTCCTGGTGTCGTCTGTGGGTTGTCATTCTGTTGTCTGCCGGGTGTCATGGTGTCGGCTGTAGTCTGTGGGTTGTCATGGTGCTGAAGGTGGGTTGTCATGGTGTTGACTGTGGGTGGTCATTGTGTCGGCTGTCGTCTGTGTGTTCTCATGGTGTCGTGGTGTTGTCTGTGGGTTGTCAAGAAGACGGCTGTCTTCTGTGGGTTTTCATGAAATAGCCTTACTGAGTACTGGGAGAAATTGTTTCTGACGCGGTAGAGCAGGAAGCAGAAGGTCGAGGAGATCGTGGTCTGGGTCAACGTGAATAAGAAGAGAGATGACTTCACCCCTCGACTCAGCTTCTGAAACATACACATACACACACACACACACACACAGACACACACACACACAGACACACACACGCACACACACACACACACACACACACACACACACACACACACACACACACACACACACACACACACACACACACACACACACACACACACACACTTCAGCTGAAACCGGTTCAGTTTGGGTTGGTGTGCTACTTCCGACGTTTCAAGAGTGTTGGTTTGTTATTGGCTGTTCACCCTCCCTCAAGCCCGCTCAGATGCGCGTTTCGAAGACCCTCACACACGCTCCTATCAAACGACTGTGTTGTTTTAATCGCTGATATTTGAACCACCTGTGTTTTAGCGGAGGTCCTCCTGCAAAAACGACAGGGCTATTCTCCCTTTAAACACGTAATGAGGGCGCCATCAGCTGCTCACACCACAGACAGACATGCAGATAGACAGGCAGACTGGTTGACTGACAGACATGCAGATAGACAGCCAGGAAGACAGACTGACTGACAGACATGCAGACAGACAGTCAGGCAGACAGACTGGCTAACTGACAGACAGACAGGCAAGGCAACTTTATTTATATAGCACTTTTCATACACAAGGCTGACTCAAAGTGCTTCACGTATAAACATTGTCGTACAATAAAATAAAATAGTATATAAGTAAAAGAAAACATATGCAAAGAAATGGGTAAAATAGAAAGTTAAAAAGGCATTTTTGTATTAAAATAGAAAATAAAGGCAAAGTTAAAAAGTTAAAAGGCAGACAGAAATACTGACTAACTGACAGACTGACTGGCACTGAGACAGATAGACAGACATGCAAACAGACAGTCAGGGAGACAGACAGACATGCAGGTAGACAGTCAGGGAGGCAGACAGACATGCAGACAGACAGTCAGGGAGGCAGACTCACATTGACGTAGTACGGGTCTTCACACATGTTGCCGTATATCCCCTGTGACTTTACACAGGGGATATCTGGGTTCTTGACCAGGTCTGTGATGTAGACCACCGCTGCTACCAGAGACACCAGCACGGACCCAAGTGTGACCAGCATACACACGCGCAGCTGGACAAAAACATGAAGATAACGAGACACTGAAGCAGCTCAACAACTACATGAAGACAACAAGGCAATATTGTCCGCAACCCAGACATGTGTGTGTGTGTGTGTGTGTGTGTGTGTGTGTGTGACAGACTTACACTCTTGATGGTGCAGCGCTTCTCCGTGATAATAGCGGTCACTCCGGCTGCAATGAACTGCAACACACACCCACAGGTGAGACCACCAGGTGAGATCAACCAGGTGAGACCACCAGGTGAGATCCACCAGGTGAGACCACCAGGTGAGATCCACCAGGTGAGCCCACAGGTGAGACCACCAGGTGAGCCCACAGGTGAGACCACCAGGTGAGACCACCAGGTGAGATCCACCAGTTGAGACCACCAGGTGAGATCCACCAGGTGAGATCCACCAGGTGAGACCACCAGGTGAGATCCACCTGGTGAGATCCACCAGGTGAGATCCACCAGGTGAGCCCACCAGGTGAGATCCACCAGGTGAGATCCACCAGGTTAGCCCACAGGTGAGATCAACCAGGTGAGCCCACAAGGTGAGATCCACCAAGTTAGCCCACAGGTGGAGAGCAACAGACATGTCTACACCTGATAACAAGCATTCCCTCTGGTGTTGGCCTGGACCTTTGGCCCGCAGACAGAAGCACATGTACTGAGCGCAGGTCCAGCTAGAACCTGAGACCTTCAGAACACGGAGAACCGGGTTCTGATAAGCTGGCCAGTGGAAGGTCCAGCCCTCTGACGGAGCTCCAAAGTCTCAGGGGGGTCAGTGTGGAAAAGCACCAGTACGGGCCGACCCGTACTCATGGGACGCTTCACACAGACACACACACATACGCACACACACACATATACATACACGCACACACATGCACAAAGAGTGACATATAGACACACACCGACAAACACAGACACAAACACGCATAGACACCCAGACACACACACACAAACACACAAACACACACACACACACACACACACACACACACACACATACACACATACACACTGTGGCAACCCGGCCCCGACACGGCGGGCCTGGAAGCACAGAGGGCAGGTAATACGAGCTGTCTACCACCCTTTTCCCCCAGAGGGCGCCAAGGGTCGCTTTGGCAAGGTCCCACTCAACGCCAACGGGAGACACCTGTGTACCAGGCCAATCAGACCCAGGTGAGGGCTATAAAAGAGAAGCTGAGATGTAGTCTAAAACACAGGAGGTATGTGACCCATGCAGGAGCAGAGAGCGGAGCGAGATCCCCTACCCGCACGGACCTTTGCCCCAGGACCCGGTCTAGAGAAGACCACAGGAGAACACGGAAGGACCTCCTCTCCTGGATACCGGGACAGCGCGTGAGACGCGACCACAGCGTCCCCAGTGGCTCACGGAGCCCAGACTCTTTGTTTGTATAGTTTGCATTGACGGGTGATACCCCGTGCCTTGTTGGCAGTTTGAGCAGCAGAGACTCTTGTTCCTTGAGCCGGGTTACCACAACACATACAAGTGCACACACACACACACACACACATATGTATACACACAATCACAGACAGACAAACATATATATACGCACATACACTCACACACACAGAAACACACACACACACACACACACACGCAAACACACTTAAACAAACACACATAAACACATACATACACACACACACTTACGACCAGGCCGCTCCACCAGGGGGTCCCGGTGTTGAGGACCTCAGAGAAGGTGGTGAGGCACAGAGGGAAGGAGTAGGTCACCACCAACAAGCCCAACATCAACTGGGTGACCTGGGGACCACACACACACACACACATATATATATATATATATATATAAAACCGTAATGTAACTTAACATACTAATTTAGTTCTAGTCTAGAACGTTTTGAATAAGTGAATCATGTTTGACTCTGATCCTAAGCCCTCACAAAACTTTTGTGTTTACCTCACATGCACGGTCTCATGCACGCACTAACACAATACAGCATTCCACTGATCCTGGTGTTTTTGGCATATGTTTTTCATTAATTCACTCACTCGTCTCTTTCTCTCTCTCACGTGGTGTAGCAAGTTTAGTCTGTTTCCTCTCTCTCTCTCTCTCTCTCTCTCTCTCTCTCTCTCTCTCTCTCTCTCTCTCTCTCTCTCTCTCTCGCTCATCCCTCCGCCCACTCACCCCTAGAGCTTTTGGCTCTCCCTTCTGCAGGCTCTCGCGCAGAGCTTGTTGTCTCTCCGTTATTTTCGTGAAGTTAACGTCCTCGTGCACGCGGACGAACAGGTCGCTTGAGATGGACACGGCCATGGCTGGATCAGGATGAGGATAGAAAATAGGTGGTTCAGTCTCTTGAAAGTTGCTGCCGTGAAGAGGGACAAAACAATTGTTACATAATGAAGAGGGTTAAAGTTGTTATTCTGGTAATTTAGTACATTTGGCGAGGAGCGATCGCGATGTTCTGCTGAAACGCACACGCTTGTCTCGTTTGGTAACGCAGACAGAAACACTGAGAACGCCGACGGCGGGGGATTTATTTAAGTAAAAGGTTTCAGCATAGTCACCTGTCTGCCTCGGATGAATCACAATGAAATGGAACAGAAAGCGACACAGATCCAAAACACAATCCCTTCGTTTCTAACTTTGTTCCCTATTCTCCGAAACCGCCCTCCTCCATATATTCATGGACACGTGCGTGCGTGCGTGCATGCGAGTGAGTGCGTAGGCTAGTGTGCCTGCGTGCGTTTGTCCTGCGCGTAGCGGCCGGACTGAAGGTCTGCTCACTGCTGCCGAACTACATTGGGAGAGGGTTCGTCTTGCTTTCTGGACTTCATATCTTTAACAGCCCCCCGCCCCCTTCTCTCAGCTCAAAGTCATTCGTCGTTTCTGTGACCAGCTTGAAAACGCTAATTGAGGTGAGTAGCACCGCGCCTTTTATCTAATGCCTCCTAGGGCGTGGGCCTATACGTGAGACAGGAGTGACGGATCAATGATACCGAGCTGTCCAGTTTTAAAACGACGTTTTATTTTTTCACTCTATTCTGTAAGTCTTGTTTTGCAACAAGAGTCTCATTATGGGTTGAAGCCAAGATGCTCTTCCTGCTGTCCCTCCTACATTGTTCCGCCGGGAAAGTGTTGAGCAAGACAGCTGGAGAGAAACAGAGAGGGAGAGAGAGAGATAGGGTGGGAGATGGGGAACAGAGGAGGGTTGTAAGGGAACGGACAGCTGTGCTTCCTATTATGTTCTGAAGTTGTGCTCCAAATGTTTTCATGTTAATAACGTCTTCACCCATCAGTGAGACTGCACTCCTCCTCCACTCTCCTCTTCTCTCCTCTTCACCCGTCTCCTCCCCTCTGGTCTCCCCCCATTCCCTTTCCTCGCCTCTCCTCTCTCTGGGGGTGTTTTATACGTTCTGAAGAACTATTTCTTTCTTACTATCTCAGCCCCCCCCCCCCCCCCAGTTCCTCTGTTTCGTCTTCAGTGTTTTTCCATGAAGCCTCATGTGATGTTGAAAGATAGTCTGTTTCCTCTTTCTTTCTCTCTCTCTCTCTCTCCTTCTCTCACTCTCTCTGTTTTCCAGAGACATGTTTTCAGAGGGAGCGGCGTCTGAACCCAGGCTTCGGCGTGTCCTGGCGCTCTTCGACATGGAGGCCGCCGCCGTAAGATCCATGAACCCACCAGCCTTGTCCCGATCAGTACAGCGACAGTATGCTGTGATCCTAACACCTGTTCACCTGTCTGCCTGTCTGCCTCTCCAGGTGGTGGCTATCTTATTGGGGATCGCTCAGCTTCTGCTCTCCAGTCCTCTCTACTACCTAGACGTCAGTCTTCCCAAATCCCTCTTCATTCTCCCCCTGTTCATTGGCACTCTGGTAGGTGGTATAGTAGTAATATGGTTATATCAGCACAGACACACAGTATAGTAGTGGTATGGTGGTGTACCATTACAGACACATCGTAGTAGTATAGTAGTGTATCAGTACATACACACAGTGTAGTAGTATGGAAGTGTAGCAGTACAGACACACAGTATAGTAGTAGTATGCTAGACACACAGTATAGTAGTAGTATGGTAGTGTACCAGTACAGACACATGGTATAGTAGTAGTATGGTAGTGTACCAGTAAAGACACATGGTATAGTAGTAGTATGATAGTATACCAGTACAGACACATAGTATAGTAGTAGTAAGGTAGTGTACCAGTACAGACAATTAGTATAGTATGGTTGTTTACTAATATAGACACATAGTATAGTACTAGTATGATAGTGTACTAATATAGACACATAGTATAGTACTAGTATGATAGTGTACTAATATAGACACATAGTATAGTACTAGTATGATATTGTACTAATATAGACACATAGTATAGTACTAGTATGATAATGTACTAATATAGACACATAGTATAGTACTAGTATGATATTGTACTAATATAGACACATAGTATAGTACTAGTATGATAGTGTACTAATATAGACACATAGTATAGTACTAGTATGATAGTGTACTAATATAGACGCATAGTGCTAGTATGGTAGTGTACCAGTTCAGACACATAGTATAGTACTAGTATGGTTGTGTACTAATATAGACACATATAGTACTAGTATGGTAGTTCAGACACATAGTATATTAGTAATATTGTAGTGTATTAAAGGTGTGGAAAGGTAGGTTGTAACCTGGCCGCTTTGTTTTGCAGTTTGTGATTGGAGGATCGCTTACGATTGCCTCTGCCCGATCTTCCAGCAAATACGTGGTAAGGAGTATTGAAGGTGTTAAGATTTAAAAGCTACTGTTTGAGTGTATGCACTGTGATAATATCTTTTGACTGTGCCGGGTGTATGACACAATTTTGGATTAGATTTGATTACATTAGATTCAAATTAGAGCTGTCAAGCGATTAAAATATTTAATCGTGATTAATCGCATTAATGTCATAGTTAACTCACGATTAATCGCGATTAATCGCACATTCTTTTTCTATGCTAAATATCCCTTGATTTTTTTGTCCCATAATTCTTCTCATTTTAATTCTCTTATCAACATGGTGAAGTGCATCGGCTTGCCTTGTGCAAATGATTTTTTATTGATAACAACATTGGCATATACTGATCAAAACAGGACGATACAAAAAAAGAGCCAATAGTGCAATTAAACGACTTCTTTGAACAAATGTCATTTGAACATAGCAGTCAGGCTACTGCTTCTTTGTTTTGAGCCCAAAAAAAAAGAAAAAAAATAATTACGTTAATCGCGCGATAATTTTTTTAACGCCGTTAAATTTGGTTTGCGTTAACGCCGTTAATAACGCGTTTAACTGACAACTCTAATTCAAATATATCATCATTATTATTATCAAATACAGAGAGAAGGAAATGCAGTGTCTAACCAGAAGTACAACGGATTTGGTCTCCAAATCCTACCTTCCAAGCCTAGCTTCCGCGCATTTCAATTTGCGCGGATCCACTATGACAGGAGCAGGATACCTTCTGAAGCACAGAGGACTTTTAAATAACTTAAAGTTTATTAACTTTAATTTAAAGTTAAAGTTAATAAACTTTAACTTAAAGTTTATTAACTTCAAGTAATTTAGGGAAAACAAATACACACAGTCAAGCTTCACGGTCTGAAAAACGTTAAGAAATGTTGGGGTGAGTGGTGTATTATCTCTGTTCTCTACGAAAGCTTGAGAGCTCTGCTCTCTATGAATAGACAAGAGCTCTATTCTATCTTTTAAATCGGGATATAAAACCACACATTCCATTTAAGCTACTCAACATGTTGTATTCATGGACATATCAGTGGAGGAAGTCCCTTGGGTCCAGTGTACACTGCAACCAGTGTTTCTTTCCGTCTCCCCCTAGCGCCAGAGCTGTGCCTACAGTAACGTAGCCTGCCTGCTGGGGGCAGTGTTGGCTGTGTGTCTTTACTGCTTCTCTCTGAGTTCGGTGAAGCAACCGGACTGTGTCGAAGATACCAAAGATTCATTCTATTACGGCCAAACCGTGGACTGCCTCGAGGAAAGACTTGTGGTCAGTTTATGAACAGTGTGTGTGTGTGTGTGTGTGTGTGTGTGTGTGTGTGTGTGTGTGTGTGTGTGTGTGTGTGTGTGTGTGTGTGTGCATGTGTGTGTGTATGTGTGTGCGTGTGTGCGCGTTTGTGCGCGTGTGTGTGTGTGTGTATGTGTGTGTGTGTGTGTGTGTGTGTGTGTGTGTGTGTGTGCATTCATGCTTGGGTTTGTGTGTGTGTGTGAGCATGTGTGTTTGCTTGCATGTGTGTGCCCATACATTTGCCTGATTTCCCATCTGGCACAATAAAGTAGAAAGTACATCTCATATACAAAACAATAGACGTAAAGACATTTCAGTAAATGGTTGTCCAACGATATCAGATTTCTCTGTCGGCACTCCCAGAGGCTAGCAATGCTTCGCTCGTTTCCGCAGAGGTTTGTGTCAACTGATCCCTGATCAGTCGCGCAGGTAACGTCCGGTAATGTTTTGATTTGGAGAGCGGGCAACAAGATTAGGGAGCGTCTTTTAAGGAGGTGGCGAAATACCAACCACTTCTCAGCAGTTAAATTCACTTCCTCTTTGTAGACATACTGTCAATGGAGCATACTCCATTGAGGGACACGATTTTATTTGGGATTTGGTTCCTGTACACATTGGGATGCTGTAATGCCTCTCGTCTACACGTTAGAGTGGCCTGGGAGTGTACGTGCATGCCGATCCGCTGGATCTTTGCGGATGCCGTAGGTAGAACTTTAACCCTAGCTTAACTACACTGGATCTGGTCGGGGTTGATGATGAACTTTAACCCTAGCCTAACTACACTGGATCTGGTCGGGGTTGATGATGTCACTTCCTGTCCCTGCAGGGGTTGTTCTGGACTGTGATGACGCTGCTGCTCTGCTATAACGTGGGAGCCCTGCTGCTGCACGGCCTGCTGACTGTCACCTCCATACGAGCACTCAGGAGCCCCTAACCAACACACGCCGGGGCCCCTAACACACACACACTAACACGCGGTGGCCCCTAACACACACGCACACAAACATTCAGGTCCCCATAACACACACACTCAGGGGCCCTTAAAATACACACACACACACACACACACACACACACACACACACTCAATGCCCCCTAACACACACAATCAGGGGCTCCTAAAATACACACACATTCAGGGGCCCCTAACACACACAATAAGGGGCCCCTAAAATGCTCACACACTCAGGGGCCCCTAACACAAACACTCAGGGGCTCCTAAAATACACACACATTCAGGGGCCCCTAATACACACACACAAACATTCAATTCCCCATAACACACACACTCAGGGGCCCTTAAAATACACTGTCGGGCTAATATGACATCACGATGCTTACGTAGCTGCCGTGGCTATCGCCATCCGGCTTAAACCCCGCCTTACCATAAGGGTACTGTCGGCGGTGGAAATGCGACCCGTAACTGAGCTAGGCGAAGTTTATCACACACTCAGGGGCCCCTAACAAATACACTCAGGGGCCCCTAACAAACGCACTCAGGGGCCCCTAACACACACACACTCAGGGACCCCTAACACACACACACACACTCAGGGGCCCCTAACACACACACACACACTCAGGGGCCCCTAACACACACACACACACACTAACACAGTTGCCCCTAACACACATTGGGGCCCATAACACACACACACACACACACACACTATACAGGGGCCACTATCATATATACAAACACACATTAACAAAAAGGGGACCCTAACACACACATATAATCTGGAGCCTCCAACACACACACACACACACACACACACACACACACACACACACACACACACACACACACACACACACACACACACACACACACACACAAATACACGTATTGTGTGCCATTAGTTATACCCCAGGCTCTTTTCTCTTATATTATCATTATCAGGCTCTCTTATATTATCATTTTGTATTTGTGTTGCAAATAAAACCTTTTCTACTATGATATGTTGGTTGTTGTGGTACTGTCCAGGGCTAGGGTACGTGGATGTCATTATTGTGTTAAATTTGGTAGGCCTACTCTCAAGAGTGCTTCAAGGGATAACAGTTCCGATTAGAAGTAGGCATAGTAAGTATTTAAAAGGGTTAACATGTGTGGATGTTTAGATTCTTTCCATCTCAACCCTCCTTACAGAATAAAGTCATCGTTGTATATCTACGTTCAACAAATAACGTAGATCTACAGCGTTGTCTAGAGTCAAATGTATATAATCAATCAAATATAAATGTACAGTTGAGAGAAAATTAAGCCATCGCCGACAGACGGAATAATGCTGTCGCGTCGGGGTTTCCCTCGCGATCAGCTGAGCGCTGGACTCCACCATTACGTTCCAACAGGGGGGTCAAGACCAAAGAAAACACTCGAGCTATAATGAACGAGTCAGATCAAGACACACAACACAAAAATATTCGACACTTCTACAACATGTGTCAAATAATTTAGTGCACGCAAAGCGAGGTCACGGTGTCGAATAACATATAATAATGGTGTGCCTAAACAACCCGCGGAACGCCGGAGATGGGTCATTCCGGAGATGGCGGCGTTCTCTGTCAGTCAGAAGTGAAACTTTCCTATTTTTAGCGACTCGTTTACAGCTTTAATAACGTGTTATTTCACCAATGACCGTACGTGTATTATCTGTTAGCAGTGGGACCAACGCTACGTTTGAAAACGACTGACGGCAACGGAGAGGCTTAAACCCACGGTTTTTTATGACCTATTTTATCCTTTTTTTCATCGCTGAATCGCTGGGCTTCCCTGGAAGTTGACGCTGGTGACTCGCTGACATTGGCCATCATAACGACTGTTGTTGTTGTTGTTGTCGTCGTCTACATGAAACCCTAGAGCAGCCAAGAGACGTATCCTCCCACATATTGTAATACCATCTAGCTGTCTGGCCCGGCGGCCACTGGACGTCGACCGCATAGGAAGCCGTGCGGCTTACTGTCGGATCGCAGGTGTTTGTTGGGGCGGACGTGGTGGATGCCACCACTAGTCGCGGTCACGCATTATTTGGTTGGCTGAGATCGTGTAAGTATTTAAGTATTACTTTGTAAGTATTCCTAGTAAGTATTTTACTTCTGGTGTGATCCCACTGTGATACGTGTCTGTGGGAGTGTGTGTGTGGGTGATGGCCTAATGCCGCCTAACGCCCGCAGCGTGTCAGCTATAAGCTGTTTCCAAATGGAATCACGGTTAGAGTTTTTAAATCACTAAATATGCTATTTATTTTAATTTTTTGTCCAACTAGTTGTGGATTTTATATTAAACGGCGGCCGTTTGAGGTCTTATTTGAATCATTGTATCCTCAAAACGCTCCCCAATCAGTCTACCGGGCGGTTTGCGATTCGACCGTTTAATGAAAGACAATGAACCACAGCTGATGGTAGAATAAAGTCCTATAATGTCGTGGTGTCTTATCCCACAACCCATATTGTCACTGTTTTTAACTTTCATTTCCTGGTCCCTGGGTGATTGATAGCCATCCTGGCAAATCAAATGGAGAAGCTCCAGGAGCTGAGCCAATCAGAGCTGCAGGAGCTTCTGGACAACACGGAGAGGGTGGAGTCAATGGCGCTGGAATCAGATGAGGTAAATGTTGTGTTACGTTGTTACTTTTCCGTTGGCAAGGTGGAGATTGCTTCTATTGACACCAACTCCGTTAACAGAGTGTTCTGGAAGGACCATAGCATAGGTGTGCTATACCCTGGGGGCGTGTCCCCCAGCTTTCAGAAATAGTAGATTTTAATCTCCATTACTTTTTTTTAAGCATTATTTGTTTTTAAATATAAAAAACTATTACATCTATTTAAAAAAAATCGGAAAATTGCCAAATGTTGTAGTTATTCTGTCAGTTGTTTCTCCATGTGGTCGTATTTTAGTGCAGTGATATTGTTATAGCTGATTGACATGCCCGGGTGCTTTCTACAGCAGATTTCCTACTGGCATTGTTGCAGTGGTGGATGCGTATGACCCATAGTGTCGACATTACAGTGCGCTTGAGTATTTCTGTATGGTCGACTCTGGAGTAGCCTATGCTATGCCCTCTTGAATCGCCGTTATGCCATTCCTTCTCTCCGGAATGATGACCTCATACCAATACCCTGAGATCGCATAGTGTAGCTTTTCGTATAGCCAAACGATTGCAGCCATACTGCGTTCATTTTGACATAATTCCTATGATGTGAAGCAAAGGCTTTCTTTAAAACTAGACTTGATAACAGCGCTGTCCACTGTGGCTGGACCCCGGTCTGAGCTGTGAGGGAAGGCGTAGACAGCACTCCTTTCATAGGCACGGATGTCACAAAAATCGATGTGTTACGCGAATACAGTAGTCTTCCTTTGCATACTGCTTATTTATGTTTATTATATTCATTGTCGTTTTGGCTCAACGTATTCGTCCCAATGATACAGTTTTCCATTTCCAGTTGATGTTGGATTAAATCGGTATTGGGTGTATAGTATCCATACCGTCTTTGGTATCAGCTGTTAGAGTTTTTAGAGCTGTCATAGCGTGAGTGTGAGTTTGTTGGCCTGACTCATTCCAGTAAACATTAACACTGACTCCTTCTCCTTTGTCAGTGATGTTTAATTTATTTGTGGTTCCTTTGGGTCTTAACTCACAGAGACGGTCAGAAAACCGCGTGGCTCCACGCATTTCCGTCAGTTCAACAACTCTCATGTAACTAATAACCTGACCCTTACATAATTGGCACAAAATGTTTTTCATAAGAAACAATCCTATTCATCTATACATATAATTCACTATTTGATGAAAAAATCGCTGATCGGTATCTGTTCGGTAGTTCACTCATTGAAAAGATCCCTAGTTCTCGTTTTAGCCCTTATGTCCCCTGGCTCCGGAGCTACCTGAGCAGGTTCAGATCCCCTCAGCCTAGAGCTACCTGAGCAGGTTCAGATCCCCTCGGCCTAGAGCTACCTGAGCTGGTTCAGATCCCCTCGGCCTAGAGCTACCTGAGCAGGTTCAGATCCCCTCGGCCTAGAGCTACCTGAGCAGGTTCAGATCCCCTCGGCCTAGAGCTACCTGAGCAGGTTCAGATCCCCTCGGCCTAGAGCTACCTGAGCAGGTTCAGATCCCCTCGGCCTAGAGCTACCTGAGCAGGTTCAGATCCCCTCGGCCTAGAGCTACCTGAGCAGGTTCAGATCCCCTCGGCCTAGAGCTACCTGAGCAGGTTCAGATCCCCTCGGCCTATAGCTACCTGAGCGGGTTCCAGGAGCTCCTTACTAGGAAACGACTTATGGTAAACTATTGGTATTGTTTGGATGTGTTTAAATACTATAAAGGTCGATTTCCGCTCATCAATATAGTTAAAACCAGAAATATAAGTACATCATTGCATCTCATTATAAACACCTTAGCCAATACAATATTATCACTGACACTGAATCATTTTACTATAATATTAGTTCCTAAGCCAATACAAAAAAAACATAATGCTCATTAATAATATGCTATATGCTTAGTACAATCATTGAGCCTGATTTATTTATACGAAGAACAACAAGAGGAGTTAAAAAGGAAGAAGCAGTGGGAGAGCAATTCTGGTCTTAACTGTAAGAAATTCAGCAATCTTTATATATATATATATATATATATGTCAGTGGAGGCTTCTCCATTGAGGAGAGTAACTGTAATGACTACTGTAATGAATTAATGCCCTTAAATATGACTACTTTAATGCCTTTGAATATATAATGTTCGTTTCCCTGGGTAAAGGGACATTAGCACCCCCTATCGCCTATTGACAATTACTTCAGGGAGGAAGGTCCTCCCTCAGCCTCCGTTGACTTCCATTCATTTCCCCGAAAGTACTGGCGGCCGGTGAATAACATGGGTTTCAATGGGAGAGAGGAGGAAAGTCCTCCTCTGAGTGGGTGTGACCTTAAGGCGTCTGTTTCGCGCAAAATCTAGTCGCGCTGCGCTATGAGCCAATAAGCAGGATCCCTGGCTGGTGAGAAGTGTTGCCAGATTGGGCCGATTTCCCACCCAATTGGGCTACTTTTAACAACGTTAGCCTGGAAAAATTATCATTGGTCGGGAAATCTGCCCAATCTGGCAACGCTGTCGATAACAAACCCGCTCTGACTGCATTGCCGCTCAGACTAAAAGACGCAAAGCAGGTGAGATCATCTGAAGGATAACCAGATTCGCGAATAAAGTGTACAATGGAAACATTGGAAACAGAGGACATTATTCATGTTTAATTACAAAGCATTCCATTCATTGAGTAACAGTGCTAAGTTAGCGACCAAAGTCGAGATCACCAAAAGTAATGGCAACGTCAGTGTTGTGGGTGCTACATGGTTTGCTAGGTACTCATGGCTTACTGGTAGCATTACTAGCAATCGACTGTATTGCTGGCCCTGTTTGCTAATGAACAATGGCAAATCTCCAACGTGGGCTGTTCATGGTTTCACTGATGTGAAAAATCTTGATAGGGCAACCAAACGCCACGACAAGAGTCAAGTTCACGTTGGTGCTGCTATGCGACATTCCTTGTTAGGCACCATGCCTATCATGAGATCAGGTTGTTTGAAATAATGTTCTTGTTCTTTTACTAGTTTGTTACTCTGACCGTTCTGTTTGATATTGTGGAAAGGGTGAATGATTCAGAGCATGATGCATTTTAAATGGCATCACTTTTGGTCTTGAGTCTTTTCTTAAAACAATTGTAACTGAAAATAAACATAGCTAAATTACAACCAATAACTTCAGTCATTGAGGGCAAAACTAGGCCGAGATTTATTTTCTTTTACAAATCAAGAGTAGGCCTGATTTGACTAATGGGCTTTGCATCCTTTCCTTCAAAGACATGCCCACCAGCTTTCAAATTACAGTGATGCCACTGGTGGCTTTGTATCAATTTTATTCACATAACTATCCCTCCCTACTATTTTGTAGTTCACCAAAACACCATACACTAAAAAAAAACAAAAAAATAAAAAAAGTTAGGCAGGCGATCATTGGAAGGCCGGTTGGACCAGCCGCTGTCCTGATGGGCTGGGGCTGAAGGCAATCAACATTTTCATTGGCTATTATTCCTGAGGGATGGAGGCTAAATAATAACAAAGTAATTAAAAATGCCTGCGTCTTCGATCCCAGGCCAACTCTCTTGTTGGAAAGTTACAACGGCAGGAGGGTGAGGTTCATTCAAACCGCCCGATCTCTGTAACATTAGCATGGTATGTTCCAAATTAATCTGTTATTTGCTAGTAGTTTGAAGGACGCCCAGTGTTGGTGTTCAGTGACCACTAAGAGGAAGTTCTCGTACGATTTCTTTCAAGGCAGAAGTGTTAGTATGTTAGATGCTATAGTAGTACTATATAAAGATATATTTTACTGCTGGATTTCCCAATCATGTATAAATAATTTGTGCTACCAGAAGCCTTTCCCCTGTGCCAAAAAAACACCTAATCTACCTAACTCGCAGTGTCTATTTCCTATCATTTTAAAACCCATTCTTGAGTGTTGGATTCAATTAACTAAGGAGTCTGTGGCAGCTGTTCAGTGAAGCACGATGCGTGATATTAGTTATTAGTTTGAGGCTTGATAATCAGCCATTTCAATGCATCTAATTGCGTTGAACCAAACGGATCCCATATCCCATAAGTCATGTTTTAAAGACCAAACATTAATATTTAGGGCTTAAATAGCCAAAAGTTACACTTAATTTAGAGCTGAGTACATAGGGACCGTCCACAAATGATCTCTACAGTGGAGCATATAGGGACCGTCCACAAGTGATCGCTACACTAGAGCATATAGGGGCCGTCAGCAGGTGGTTGCAACAGGCTTCAGTTAGGCTGAAGGTTTATCTTCTGCCTAACTAAATACAGAACAGGGTTTAAAGGTATAATATGCATTTCTTACACACAGGGTCTCTCAACTCTTGTTACGTTAATACGTTACATATAACACTTGTGTGGTGACTGGCATGTGCCACTTGTCATAGTAGCACATCGTAGTAGGCTAGATTGATATTGAAATATCATATCAATAAATTAGGTCTCTATTGTTTCCCTGGAAGTTAGGGGGTAAAGGTGAATGGGTTTGAACATTGTGGAAACATTGGTTGTAGTCTATAGGGGTGCAACGGATCACAAAGCTCACGGTTCGGATCGGGTCACGGTTTTTGAGTCACGGGTCGGATCATTTTCGGATCAACAACAACAATAAAGATAACAAGACAAATGTGACTTTAAATAAAATCTTTTTACTGTATAAAAACAAAATAAAGTGAAAAATTAGGTAATAATCCTGCTTCCTTTAAGCATGGTCAATATTTAACAAATGTGCAATTTGAGGCATTATTCCTTCTTCTTTTTAACATGGATAGGATGGTAAATAATCCCTAACCCTGGATTTACAATTCAGGATGTCTGCATTGCCTGGGGAGTTTAGAGTCTACACTCTCTCAAGGTAATGCTGACATCCTTATCTTCTTTTTTTTTGTTTGGTAGCGAAATACAGTTTCTGTGGTGTTTTATTTGGCATTTTGTAAATCCATTGATTTCGGTTGGGAGACTCATGCTCATTGCAAGGGGGGTTGGTTGTAGTCTTTTCGCTCGGTTCTAGCCCTACTGTTGATACGCGAAAAGACTACAACCAAACCTAAAGACGTCCGGTTCCGGTTCCGTTTTACGTTTCAATGGGATTTACGGAACGCCAAATAAAACACAACAGAAACTGTATTTCGCTACGATACTTGATGATGTTGTTAATACCGGAATTGTCCTCTAAACATACGCTGATCACGTCAATGCACAACTTTTTTTTTTAATCAGCCGATCCGCGGATCACTTGCGTCCCGAACCGTGATGGTTGATCCGTACGGATCACGGGAAACCCGTGAACCGTTGCACCACTAGTAGTCTAGCACAGAACTGAAGGAATTATATAGCATAGTACTCTAGGTCAACGAAATGTTACACATGCCTTTTGAATGTTAAGATATAAGGCCACCAGTAGATCCGCCTATATATCTTCATCTAAAATCCCAAATTAGAAAGTTACCACCGCTTTTGATATTTCCCTAACTGTACGTCCACACCAGAAGCGAATTGACCTACGAAATCGCCGGAAGTCATTCACTTTCTATGGGCAAGAGCGACCAACGCTACCAGCGGCCAAAGTTGAGCGACCAGAATCTAGTCTAGATAGATAGATAGCCTAGTCAAGTCTTTATTAATACCAAACTACACAAATCGTCGGGAATTAATTTAGGTGATTCGGATCACACAGGACTAGCCTACAAAACCACACAGAACAAGGGAGACAAGTCTGACTGGACATACACAAAATACATCACATTAAAACTACACATGTTGATAGATGGATAGATAGACAGATAGGCCTAGATAGATAGATAAATATGTTCCATTATTTGCCTTGCGGAGCCAGCCAGTCCTGTCCTCCTATGCAAATTAGCCATGTGCGCCAATGTCAATTTGTTTGACGAATGAGTGCAGATCATGATTTGCAGATGCAGATCAGTGAAACATATTTTAACTAGCCTACTACAGCACGCAACGTTTTTTTCTTCTCGGTTGTAATTACATTTTAGGAGTTTTTTTTAATATATATATTGGAGGGGAATCACTGCCGAAGCACTTTATCCAACAAGCAAAACCGTCTCTGCAATATGGCCAAAGTGTATGGGAGTTCACTCTTTGATATGGCTGTCTGTACTAAAAGCATACGGCTCCTTTAAATGCGTCTGCAAAATTGAATTGTACGTCATGAGCGACTTGAGCCACCAAAGCGAACAGAAATATTTGCAGCGAAACTTTATGATTTGACGCTTTGGTCACTTCTGGTGTGGACGTACGGTAACAAAGCGTATCTGAGCCCGCACGGCTCCATTCCAACGCATGATTCGCCACAAGAGGAATCCTGAATGACCGAACAATCCCAACCATTACAGCTAGCGAGCAAGTTGAATGTCAGGAATGTCTTCCTCAGTGAGGTGTTGTTTAACCCAACGGGTTTAGTATGAAGACTCACCGTCCGGCTGGACTTCATTCCTCTAAGGGCTAATCCAGCTAGCTATAAAGCTATAGAAATAGAGCTAGATACATCGACCCAGATACCCCTGAGTAGCATCTCCACGTCCAGAATGCTGTTTGAGAACAATTTAGCACATAGGCATATTGAGTGGGACATGGGGTATGACACAGGGTAGGATATTGTTTAGCACACTGGGTAGGACATAGGTTACGACATCGATTATGACAGGGGAACAACATAAGGTAGGATATAGATACATAGGGTATGATATAAGGACACAGGTTGTTCCATAGGTATGGTCATAAGGTAGAGAGTGGAAATAGCTCAGGACATAGATGACTAGGACATAGGTTGGGAAATAAGTTGAGACATGTATTGCGCTGTGTTTCCAGTGCAATATTGAATTGTAATTTAATGCGTTTTGCAATGAATATCGGTCTGGTCCTTGCCGGGCAACCCCTGATTTCTAAACCAGACCTTAACGAAAATTGCTCCCTGCATTTAGTGCGGCAGTAGCTCAGGGAGTAGAGCGGGTTGTTTGGCAACCGCATGGAGTCTGGAGGTTTCCCTGTCCCTGAGCAAGACGCGTAATATTATAGATATTATATATCTAAACGCAGTTCATTTACCATCATGAACTGAAAGTCCCTCCCCCTAGCTCTGATTGGCCCGTCCACTGATTTGGGTTTTGAGCGTTAGTTCCACCGTGCGTGAGGCCCGACGGGTCGTCAGCGTTATGGAGAGAGCGAGAGGTCAGGAGGGGCTGACGAGGCTGCCGGTTCCCCCCCTCCAGATCCAGAACATCCAGCTGGAGCGGGAGATGGCCCTGGCCTCCAACCGCAGCCTGGCCGAGCAGAACCTGGACGTCAAGCCGCGCCTGGAGCAGCAGAAGGAGCTGCTGGTGGAGCGCTACTCCCAGCTGGAGGCGGCCCGCGACGCTTACCGCAAGCACTGTGCCCTGCGAGGTAGGACCCCCCCCCCCTGCAGGCCCCCCCTCCTGGCCGCCCTGATCCTTCTCTTCCAGGCTCCCATCTGCTGGGATCTAATGGGAGAAGGGATGGGGCTACTTCGCCCCCCCCCCCCCCCCCCCATCTGACCCGCTGGGGGGACAGTTCAGCACCGGGGGCTCTAACGCTGAGAGGGTTATGTCTTGTTATGTCTGCCTGTCGCGTCTCCTGTGTGTTTTTAGATGAGAAGCTCGTTCACGAGCGGCAAGACGGAGCTTTCTGAAAGTTGAAGTGCGTAAAGTGAAAGAGCACTTTTGAGCCAGGCTGTTATGGGACTTTAGATTATTCATCTAATTGTTTCAGATTATATTAGATGTAACAATACAGAAAAATTAGGGTTTCAAAACATTAAAGGAGACATATTATATATTATTATAATATGGGGCAGATTTTCGAAACAGCTTGTAAGGCTAATCACACTCACACCTGCTGGTATAATATGTCTCCTTTAGTCAATCTATTAGGTAATGTATTGTATTTTTGTATGTATTTAATTATCAATATATCTGCTATGTATTTAATCATTACTAACATGTATTTAATAATAAAAGTATTTATTTAATAGTAACTAGTATGCATTTATTAATAACTAGTCTGTATTTAAAATGTGTATAACTGGTATGTATTTGGCATTTAAAAATAGTATTTAGCATTGTGTAGCATCTTATCATAAATATCTTTGTTACATACAGGGAATGGGATGACCTAGTAAAAACCTAGTAATTGTAAGGGATTGGAACTCTTTCTATGAAAATCCTTATTGTACCGACAGCAATCTATTGTTGTTTCTCTTTCTTCTGACAAATGTACTTATTGTAAATCGCTTTGGAAGAAAGTTAAATGTCCTATTTTATTAGATTTGTCAATGTATTTATTTATATCTAGTATTTATTAAATATGAACTAGTATGTATATTCAATAATAATAATGGTGTAGCTGCTATGTACTTAATAATAACTTGCATGTATTTGATGATAACTAGTATGTATTTGTTAATAATAATAGCAATAATGTCATTGCTATGTGTTTAATAATAATAATATAACTGCTATGTGTTAATAATAATAGCATAACTACTTTGTGTTAATAATAATAGTATAACTACTATGTGTTAATAATTGTATAACTGCTATGTGTTATAATAATAATAATAGTATAACTGCTATGTGTTAATAATAACAGTATAACTGCTATTTGTTAATAATAATAATAGTATAACTTCTATGTGTTAATAGTATAACTGCTATGTGTTAATAACAGTATAACTGCTATGTGTTAATAATAACAGTATAACTGCTATGTGTTAATAATAACAGTATAACTGCTATGTGTTAATAATAACAGTATAACTGCTATGTGTTAATAATAACAGTATAACTGCTATGTGTTAATAATAATAATAGTATAACTGCTATGTGTTAATAATAACAGTATAACTGCTATGTGTTAATAATAACAGTATAACTGCTATGTGTTAATAATAATAACAGTATAACTGCTGTGTGTTAATAATAACAGTATAACTGCTATGTGTTAATAATATTAGTATAACTTCTATGTGTTAATAATAATAGTATAACTGCTATGTGTTAATAATAACAGTATAACTGCTATGTGTTAATAATAATAGTATAACTGCTATGTGTTAATAATAACAGTATAACTCCTATGTGTTAATAATAACAGTATAACTGCTTTGTGTTAATAATAACAGTATAACTGCTGTGTTTGCAGATGGGTTCGCCGGTCAGGTGTCCCCAGAGGCGCTGTTCTCCAGGCTGCAGACAGAGGGCTCCAACACAGAGGCAGAGTCAGAGGTACACACACACACACACACACACACACACACACACACACACACACACACACACACACACACACACACACACACACACACACACACACACACACACACACACACACACACACACACACACACACACACACACACACACACACACACACACACACACACACACACACACACTTTTTCTGAAACTTTTAACAATGGCGTCCATTGTAGGCCAAGGCACAAATTGGCCCAGGGTGACGCGTTCCTTCATCGCCACCATTGGCCAATCTGTGTCACTTTGTTCCTTGGCACAAACATGGAACCTGACATGGAACGAAATGTCAAGACATTGCGATGGACAGGGCTGGTGGTATATCCACAGATTCCACACATCAACTCAGCTGAGGGCTTCCCTCCATTATTAACCAATAGAAACAAACCCAGTGGTAACCGGCTTTAATCATTATTTGTAATGACTGTGTGTGTGTGTGTGTGTGTGTGGTTGCGGTTGCGGTTGCGGTTGCAGACGCTGGCCTCTGACTTCCTGGACGGGTCGGTGTCGCTGGAGTCGTTCCTGGAGCGGTTCCTCCCCCAGCGCTCCCTGGCCCACCGGCGACGCGTGCGCCTGGAGAAGTTCCAGGACTTCCTGAGACAGAGGAGCCACGCCCCCGACCCCGCCCCCGACCACGCCCCCGCCGGGACGCCGGCCGCCTGCGCCGGCCAGGAGCCCGCCACCACCCCCGGCAACCACCACCCCCACCCCCACCAGCAGCCCGGCTCCTCGCCAGCAGGGGGCGCCCCCTACACCCCCTACCCCGTCGCCCCCACCTCCGTCAACCCTGCCCCGCCCGCCTCCAACGCACCGGCCGGGTACTCCCCATACCCCCCCGCCGCCGCCGCCACCGCCGGCTACCCCGGCCCCAGGCCCGCCTTCGGGCCCGCGGGCGCGCCCTGCCCTTACCCCACCCAGCCCTCTTTCCCCAGCCCCCACCCGGGCTCGGCCTTCGGTCAGTACACCCCCGCACCCCCGCAGGGCCCCCTGCTGGGCCCCCAGCCCTACCCGGCCTCCTACTCCTATGGAGGGTACAGCTACCCGGGCGGCCCGCCCTACCCGGGCCCCCAGCCGCAGGCCGCACGGCCCGTGTACAGACCCCCTGGGTACGGGGTCCCACAGCCCTACTCCTGAGACTGCTCCCCCTCTCGCTCCCCCCCCCCCCTCCCCCTCCACCCTTTCTCCCCTTCCCCCTGTCTGGTTAGAGAGGCTCTCTCACTTTCCGTTGTTGCACTAAATCTCTTGTCTGTCTCTCTCTCTGTTTGTCTATCTCTCTCGCTCGCTCTCTCACTCTCTCTTTCTTTCTTTCGTTCTCTCTCTCTCTCTCTCTCTCTCTCTCTCTCTCTCTCTCGGCCACGACTAGTCTCAGGTTGTCCTCTTGTGTTTGTGAGTTTCTATGTCATTCATTCATTGCATTTCAGACATCTTCAAACTTTCAAGCATCCCTCTTACCGTGTAGCCCCGCCCTCTTAGCATGTAACCACGCCCTCTCACAGAGCCCCTCCCACTCTTGGGTTGAACCACGGCTAGAGATCCCAGCCTCACTTTCCGTTCAAGCGCTTCCTGAAGCACTGCTTACTGTACTGTGATTGGGTCAGCATGGAGCTCAGCACACGGAGAGGCGGGGCTCCCGTACTGCTGGACCGGCCGACACCGTCGCATGACCTCACGTCTGTGGACGACCTCACCCAGAGGGGCCAGATCCCATTGGTCGAAATCTGAATCTTCTCAGGGTTCCAGGGCACCTGATCCGACATCGTGAAATGTTTATGACTGTACGACTAAGTCATTAGAATTAATCAGACTTTCTACTTAATTCCTACACAAGTAGATAATCATTCATAATACATAATGCATTCTCTCCCAAACACACACCTATCCTATCTTTGGTGCTCTCTCCCTTTCCCTGCTATCGCTCCTCCTCCCTTGTCTCCTCTCTCTCCCCCTCCCTTGTCTCCTCTCTCTCCTTCTACCTTTTGTCTCCTCTCTTCTCCCCCTTTTCACCTCCCTCCTCCTCCCCTCGTCTCCTCTCCCTCCTCCCCCCCCATGTCCCCTCCCCCTTGCGCCTTCTGTATCCTCCTGTATCCAGAACTCTGGACAATGAATCTCAGAAGAGAGATGTTTTGATTTCCTGACAGTAGATTGGTCTGCGATGAGAATTGTAACGTGGTGAGCTGATTCAAATCCAAGATGGATTTTGTTGATCGAGGGGGAAGATAAGAACCGCCTGCTGTGATCCTGAAGGGATGTGTGATCAACACCTCAGAGGGCCGGTTCTTCAGCACCACATCTGGCCGCCCCAGTGTCTCGGAGGTGGGGTCTTCAGCTGCCGGCTGTAGGGGACTGATGGAAGTACTGCCTTGCACTGTTGACACGTAGAAATGAGAGGATAATCCAAGCTACTTTAGAATCGCTTCACCAATTCCCCTCTAGTTCTGAGTGTTCATAGAGTTACCTACACTAAACACACCGTAAACTGCTTGGTGTAATGGCTCTTTCTCATTGGTTCCGGTGCCCAGTGCCGTCACATAGCACCCCTGGGAGCCAATGGGAAACAGCAGAGCGTCTTGCCTCGGCACCTCCCCCCCACCCCTCCACGACACTACAGTTTCTTCTCCAGTTGTCTGAATATATTAAAATAATGTTGAACATTACAGGGAATGATTTTAACGTACTGATTTCTTTGGACATGACATGTGCTCCACTAGATTTGAGCTGATTTGTTGAAGTAGACCCTGCCTATAGCTGGCCGTATAGCTGGTCTGAGAACAGTGGAGTGACTAGTCCAGGAGGGTCGTGTGGAACTGGAGCTGACGGGTTCTGATTGAGGTTTTTTTTGTCAAGCTCTGAACGATTAATAATAATACTCCAGGTATCTGAATAACACCTGGACAGGTGTCTGAATAACACCTGGACAGGTGTCTGCGTTACACCTGGACAGGTGTCTGCGTTACACCTGGACAGGTGTCTGAATAACACCTGGAATGGGGTCTGGATTACACCTGGACAGGTGTCTGCGTTACACCTGGACGGGTGTCTGAATAACACCTGGACGGGTGTCTGAATAACACCTGGACAGGGGTCTGAATAATACCTGGACAGGTGTCCTGAGAACACCTGGACAGATATCTGCACTCTTCGAATTGGCTCACTTGACCCACAATCCCTATATACCCTACACGTTATAGTACACTAGGGAATTAGGACAGTTATCATGGGCTCGAAATCCACCCCTCTGGTGTCAATTTGTCGCTTAAACAAGCCGTGTGCGTTGGATCTCAGTGTCAAGGGTGTGGAAATTATATTTATTTGAAGGTGCATTATGGGTATTAATCGGTGCACTATATAGGGAAACTGATTTTTACACTAAAATGAACACTACAAAATGGTAAAGCATCATTTGTTGTGCTGTATCGGGTACAAGTTAATCAACTCAAACATGGCCCCGGACAGGTATCTCTACATCTGGACAGGTATCCGAATCACACCTGGACAGGTGTGTGTATATATATACATAACACCTGGACAGGTTTCTCTACAACATCTGGACAGGTATCTCGCACACCTGGGCAGATATCTACAACACCTGGACTAGTATCTCCCACACCTGGACAGGTATGTCCCACACCTGGACTGGTATCTCCCACACCTGGACTGGTATCTCCCACACCTGGACAGGGGTCTGCATCACGGCTGCCGGACAAGGATATTTAAAAATAATGAAAAGTTGAATAAAAGTGGACCTTTCAGCCTGATGGCTCACAAGCTTCAAATGTATTCCCCATGGGGTCCTCATCCCAGACAAGACCCTGCCGTAGTCCCGCCCTCACGTGGCTGGTAATCTGCCCCCTTTTTGCCACCCTCTCCTGTCCAGTCTCCTCGCCGGAAGGCAGAGAGACGGCCTCAGCTGATTTCTGGGGGTCAGCCGTCACAGGGTGGTGAGTGTGTGAGGGAGGAGCTTGTCTTTCCACGGGGTTGGGGTTCTTGTTTCCATGGTGATGGCTGTAGGGTGAAGGGAAATTAAAAGACTGAAGTTGATCTGAGGATGCTGGTGTGGATGTCTGTTGATCACATGCAGTAGTGTACTAATCGGAATAGTAGTAGAATAATCCTTCGGAATATGAGATAAAATGTTTAGTCCACTGAGGAATGAGGAAGTATGTAGAAGATAATAATGCCTGAAGTCTCTTATGTTATAATTCAGCTCCATTAATCAAGAAAGTTTTTATCAGGTATTTAGTTATTCATTCTTAGTTAATTCAATCGTAATCAGGCTGAGGATGATTCTGTTTACAGCAGGTCTGAACCTTGACCTTCACACACATGACATATGACGTGTTTGTGGTGTCTGGTGTGTGTGTGTGTGTGGTGTCTGGTGTATGTGTGTGTGTGTGCGTGCGTGCGCACATAAAAAATAAGACCTCTCAAAGGGGCATTATTGGCATGGGGAAAAATGCATGTGCTCGATCACATCAGGTCTCACGTT
Source organism: Gadus chalcogrammus (assembly GCF_026213295.1). Classification (NCBI taxonomy): domain Eukaryota; kingdom Metazoa; phylum Chordata; class Actinopteri; order Gadiformes; family Gadidae; genus Gadus; species Gadus chalcogrammus. The sequence continues at coordinate 21,849,871 of NC_079414.1, read as the reverse complement.
CTACAAATGTGCTGGAGCAATTAAACAGCAAATGTTAAACAAGAAAAGATAACAAAAACACAGGTAACTCTTTACATTAAGGGTTCATTAATTTAACATTAATAAATGCAAATGTCATTATTAACAAACATTTCATTCATTTAATTTTATAATTTGCTAATAGTGTTAATGTTAACTAAAGCATTATTCGATATTTTGATTGATACCTTATTTGATAAGCTAAGGACCTAACCCAGAGCTAAATAACAACGCTTATTACTGCATTAGCAAATGTTCCTTCATGTTCCCTTGTAAAGTGTCACCAACACGTCTGAACATGGTATCAGTCAAAGCAGGCGGTGGAGGAACAGTCTCTGTCTCTCCCCACGCATCTCTTCGTTCCCTCCTTTGATGTGAGGAAATGTGCACTTCTGCAGAGCATGAGCGAGAGAGAGGGGTAGAGAGGAGCCGAGAGAGAGAGAGGAGGAGGAGAGAGGGAGTGAGAGGTAGAGACAGAGAGTGAGTGGAGGAGGAGAGAGAGGTAAAGACAGACAGATAGGAAGGGGAGGGAGGTAGAGAGAGAGAGAGAGAGGTCCAGAGGTCCTTGTTCCAGGAGCTTTTCTTCACGTCTGTGACCCTGCTTCTCGTTCTCTGATGGATGTGAGGATTATTTCAGCTGTCTTCCTCTGCCTGCTGCCTTGTGGTAAGCTTAATGATTCACAACGATACTAAGAATATGATAATACTATGATGAGCCACCCTACTGCAGCTTAACTGGGGGAATTAGGCTGAATAGCAGTTTGTGGTTCCTGGTCAGAAACTAGTTTTCGGTCAACTTTCTGGAATATTCTGGAAACTAGAGCTCCTTTAAGATCTTTACGTCAATGGAGATCCTCTAATTACAGGTTTTTGAGATCGAGAACCTCCCAAAAATCTGCCCGTTTCTCCGTCTGTCTGTCTGTTTGTTTATCCGTCTGTCAGTCTGTTAATCGGTCTGTCAATCTATCTGTCTGTCTGTCTGTCCAACCAAGGCTGCACTGGCACTACACCGTCCAAGCTGAACCAATCAGAACCCTCGGACAGCAGTCCCGCCGGGACGGAGGCCCCGCCCCCTCCAACTGTGCCCGGACTGCTGACCGCAGAGGGGCGGAGGGGGCAGGAGGGCCCGCCCCTTCCGCCTATGCCCGGACTGCTGACCTTCAACTGGACGGACCAATCCTGTGAGGGGGAGGTCCTGCTGATGCGCCCGGGCCTCGGCCCCTCCAGGTGCCTGCAGCAGCAGGGGCTTCTGGGGAGCTTCCAGGGGGGGCTGTCCGGGGTGTGCAGGAGCGTGCAGGGCTGTGAGGGGGACCCCAACTGGCACCAAGGAAAGAACATCACCTGTCCCACTCTGAGGGTCACCTGTAAAGGTAAGAGGATCACACACAGACGGACAGATGTGTGTGTGTGTGTTATCTATCGTGTGATCTCAGAGGATGACAACCCCCCCACCCCCCCACCACCAGTATCCCCAGCAGATCCGAGATGGGCCGAGCTAAGGAGCTACAAGGTGGCTACTGGGATCCTCTGTGTTCTTCTTCTACTGGGTCTACTGGTCCTGCTCGGAAAGAGCTTCCCCAGCAGCCTTCGAGCGATCCACAACCGTAGTAAGCACACACACACACACACACACACACACACACACACACACACACACACACACACACACACACACACACACACACACACACACACACACATACATATGAACACACACACACACACACATGCGCTTGCCCACACAGACAGACACACACCCACACATACACCCACGCACACACATAAAAACAAACACACACACACATGTGAATACAAATATATACACACACACACACACACACACACACACACACACACACACACACACACACACACACACACATACATACAAGCACACACATGTAAACATGTGTACACAGACACACACACAAATACGCAGTCACACCCACACATACTCACACACACATATACGCACTCAGACACACAACAAGGTTGTATCCTTAATTAAAACTAACAAAATAACAAAAACTAGGAGTAAAGA
>NC_079414.1:21837812-21840312 GCF_026213295.1 Gadus chalcogrammus | reverse complement strand
TACTTCCTTCTGGACCCTCCTTGCGTCCAACACAAGGGCCTGACATGCGCCTCCCAAAAATTGTAACCTTACGTCGAGTCGACGCAGAAGCAAGGGCTGTGATTGGTCCGCTCACTAAAACCCGACGCAGAACCAAAACAGGTCCACGACTGCGTCGAATCGTTTGCGTGGTCATCGCATTGCGTCGACGTGGAACTAGGTTAGTCAGGCCACACACCCCATTTGGAGCGCTCTACCTCAGCTGGACACCTGGCACCACCATCGCTAAGAGCAGCCAAAAGTCTACAACAACAAAGTCACAACTCTCCTCTGTTTTGGCACCGCAGTGGTGGAACGAGCTCCCTGCCGACGTCCGGCCCGCAGAGTGGCTCCCCACCGTCTCAATGGGTCAGAGTTCACCTGGACTCTGCTTAGCCTCCCTCCTTACCCTCCCTCCACCCCTCCACCCTTACTCTCCTAAAAACATCCCTCTTACGCTTATTGGATGAGGTACGTCCTGGCACTTAAAAGCAGTACCTAGAATCGTGCAGCATCTTATCCTAGATATCTTTGTTGTGTACGGGGAATGGGACAACCGAGCCATTTCAAGTGCTCGGGCCTTGTTCTATGAATATCCTTAATGTACCGACGGCGATATATTTATATTTTCTCTTTCTTCTCACAAATGTACTTATTGTACATCGCTTTCGATAAAAGCGTCTGCTTAATGCCCTAAATGTAAATGTAATTGATGCAATCTGCCTTCTTGTTGGTTGCTGTCGATTTCATGTGTTGCAGTGAGCCGATATGGGCTATGATCTCTGAGCAGTATCAGCATTGGAACCAGTACTCGGATACTAGTTCTACTTATTTCTGTTCTGGTCCAGACACCGTGTTCCCGGGCCCCGAGAGGCCCCCAAACCCCCGGTGGCCCCAGGAGACCGGGTCCAGCTCTACTACTCCTCCTCGGGGCCCGACCAGAAGGCCTCCCCTGGCAGGTACAGGAGCCCACAGGAGCCACGCCTTCTGCCTCACTCGTTCAGACGCTTTAGGAAGGGTGACATCATGCACAGCAGGAACAACTGGGATCAATTGTATATTATTTCATACAACGAGCATCTAACCAAAACGATATTTTATTTAGTGAGAGAGGCGAAAGTTAGAAAGACCTTGGAATTCATGACTTAGTCACTCTTCATCCATCATCGAAACAATTGATTCCACGCAACGTTACCTATTCATCCACCCATCCACCAACCTTCCTCTCTGTCCCCCTTTCTCTCTCCATCCCCCCCTCCTCCTCTCTCTCCCCCCTCCCTCCCTCTCCCTCCCTCCCCCCTCCTCCCTCCTTCTCTCTCCAGGTGTAGGGAGGACAGGGTTTCCCAGCGGCAGCTCTTCTTCTTCAGGTCGGTGTTCCTCAGACCGGAGGGCAGACGTCTCGTCAGGAACACAACCAGAGAGGAGGAGGCTTGTCTGGGTGGACAGGAAGGGGAGGAGCTTCACTTGGATTCCAACGTTCTGATTCGCTACATTAAGGGGCCAATCAGAATAGGGCAGCCGGCGGCCGTGTCGGTCAGCCTGAAAGGGAACCTCAGTGTCACCATCAGGTAGAAGAAATAACATTAATATTACGTCATGGATAATATTCATAATGTTTCATGAGTATTATTAATATTACATTGTGGATAATATTCATAATTCATTATGAGTGTAAAATAATGTGTAATATTCAGAATATGTTATGAGTATTAGTAATATTACATGTATAACATTCAGAATGTGTTGTGTTTATTATTATTACATCATGTATAATATTCATAATGCAATATGAGTATTACTAATATCACATAACGTATAATATTCAGAATGTGTCATGAGCATTATTAATATTACATCATGCATAATATGCATTAAGTATTTTCCTTTCATATTCATATACTATTCATAATACGTTATAAACATTATTCATATGACATTATAACCATTATTAATAATACAATAAAACAAGATATAAAATATGTATTTATAATACACTGTAAATATTCTGTATGATAGATTATCAATTTTATTCATGTTACATTATAATGATCATAATACATTATAAAAACGATTAATACTACATCGATACAATTATAAATAATGATACATTTATAAACATTATTAATCTAACATTATAAACATTTTAATTAATGAATTATACACATTATTAATATAACATGCTATATTTAATTAACAATAAATGATAAATATTATTAATCTTACAGTCCAAATATCCTTTATAATACAATATTGAGTTATTTATAAGACATTCTAACCATTATTACCAATAAACTATAGACATTACTATTGCATTATAAATATTATTACTATAACACTGTAAATATCATTAATACCAACCGAGTAATTTCACATTATAAATATTATCAACAAAACATAGCAATATAACCATTATTAAAATCAAAATTACATCATCAATATAATTAATTATTATTGAATAATTAATATTGCAATTACTAATAAT
>NC_079414.1:21705312-21835312 GCF_026213295.1 Gadus chalcogrammus | reverse complement strand
AATAAGTGATGCCAGTTCCTGATTATGGGGTACTGATACTGGCTAGTATCACCGGCTACACACAGAAACCTGATTTGCATGCAACTATGTTTCTCCTTTATTTTATTTATTTTTTGCATGCAACCACTTGCGGGCCAGAAAAAAATTAAGAGGGGCCGCATTTGGCCCACGGGCCGCTAGTTGAATAGGCCTGGTATACAATGTCTGGGATTGGTCTTAGCTGGTTGCTCTTAGACAGGCCAAGCGACGGATGTACCAATCGGAGGCTTTCTTTGCTCTGGGAAGAGCTGCGCTATAAATTTAGTAATAAAACAAGGGATAAATCCCCATTGATCCTTATTTTAGAAAACATGATTCCACCAAATGTGGAATTATATGTACACATACAGTATGTGAACATATGTGTGTGAGTGTAGATATAGTTTTTCTATCCACATCCTAATTCATATTCGAGTTGATATGAGTTAGATGCTAAGGCTAATGCTCTTCTCTCCGCAGACCGACACCATCATCAACACGGCCATCTTGAGCGGGCAGTCCGTGTCACTTCCTGTCACGGTGATGGCAGTCGGCCGAGATGGGACGATGTCCGACGTCACCGCTGCCGCGACCTGTCAGTCCAGCAACGAGAACATTATCAAGGTACACACACACACGCAGGCACGCACACACGCAGATACTCTCTCGCACACACACACACACACACACGCACACACACACACATAAACACATACTCTCTCACACACCTCCATTCTCTTCTCTTTGCCTGGAATGGCAGGTGTCCAGCGACTGCTCCTCCCTCTTCGTGGACGGGAGCGAATCAGGAGTGGGTAGCACCTGTGTGGGGGTGGAGTTTGGTCTGGGCGCGCTCCGTAGCTCCTTGTGTCTGAGGGTGTGGGCGCCCGCCGTGCCCCTGCACGTCTCCGTCTCAGACCCCGTGCTCAACGCCATCCAGGGCTGGCGCCACCGCAGCCAGCACGGGTACCGCCGCTAGCCGCCGCCGCCGCCGCCCCGCACGCCACGTAGCTCAGCGCCATGTCGTACAGTCTGCATGTCATTAGGTCGTACAGTCTGTCTATCGTCACGTCATTCAGTCTGTCTATCGTCGCGTCATTCAGTCTGTCTATCATTACATCATTCAGTCTGTCTATCCTTACGTCATACAGTCTGTCTATCATCACGTCATTCAGTCTGTCTATCATTACATCATTCAGTCTGTCTATCATCACGTCATTCAGTCTGTCTATCAATGCATCATTCAGTCTGTCTATCCTTACATCATTCAGTCTGTCTATCATTACATCAATCAGTCTGTCTATCATTACGTCGTTCAGTCTGTCTATCAATACATCATTCAGTCGGTCTATCGTTACATCATTCAGTCTGTCTATCAATACGTCGTTCAGTCTGTCTATCATTACATCATTCAGTCTGTCTATCATCACGTCATTCAGTCTGTCTATCATCACGTCATACAGTCTGTCTATCATCACATCATATAGTCTGTCTATCATCACATCATAGAGGCGGCCGGTCTATCATTACATCATTCAGTCTGTCTATCATTGCTTCATTCAGTCTGTCTATCATTACTTCATTCAGTCTGTCTATCATTGCTTCATTCAGTCTGTCTATCATTAATTCATTCAGTCTGTCTATCATCACGTCATACAATCTGTATATCATGTTTATGATGACGTTACACATCGCTACGCTACATTATGTGGCCTAACATATGTCTCCTCAGGTTCTACTGTATGCTAGGTATTTTGCTAGGTTATTCTGTGCTATGTTGCTATGCTACGTTTCTCCTCAGGTTCTACTTTAAGCTAGGTTTAATGCTAGGGTATTCTGAGCTATGTTTCTATGCTACGTGGCTCCTCAGGTTCTACCTTATGCTACGTTTTATTACAGGTTGTTTTGAGCTATGTTGCTATGCTACGTGTCTCCTCAGGTGCTCGGCTGTGTACCAGCGCTCCTCGGTTCAGGTCCTGACCAAGTTCAAGGCTCACGACCTTGAGGGCGGGATCACACACCTCATGGGCTCCTCTGATTGGATGGTGGATGTGACAGAGTTGGTCAGTGATTCGCTCAGAGTGGAGGACCCTCAGGTAGCGTTCCTGGGCAAACAAAACAGTCTGATTGGTTTAGAGCCAGGAAAGACAACGCTGCAGGTAAGGACCATTTTTATATAGTCATGTGGTGCGTACCTGGTTACCACAGAAATGCCTAATTTAATTTCAATTCAGTTCATCTGATCTCATAGATATGTACTATAATCCAGACTGTGTTACCTCTCTCTCTCTCTCTCTCTCTCTCTCTCTCTCTCTCGCCCAGGTAGTGTCTGGCCAGTGGGATGGCGTGCTGGGAAGCTGTGACATCACGGTGACCTCTGACCCTGTGGCTCCCAGCGACCTCTCCGTGCAGCTGGTCAGTGGGCTCGGCATGTCAATCACCACCAGCCCCGCCCACCCCTCAGTTGTCACAGCAACAGTCACAGCCTTCAACATCCTTTACAGTCCTGATCAGGTGGGCTAGTAGCTGTAAGCTAGCTGGTTTTCTTTTCACTTTAATTTTACTCTTTAATATTTTGGTTGCTCTTTAATGCTTTAGTTTATCTTTAATGCTTTAGTTACTATATAATTCTTTAGTTACACTTCCATACTTTTGTTACTCTTCAATAATTGAATTACTCTTTAATGCTTTAGTTAAACCTTAACACGTTAGTTACTCTTCAATACTTTAGTTACTCTTTAATACGTTGTTTACTCTTTAATGCTTTAGTTACTCTTTAATACTTTTGTTACCCCTCAATGCTATAGTTACTCTTCAATACTTGAGTGACTCTTTAATGCTTTAGTGACACTTTAATACTTTAGTTACTCTTCAATATAGTTGCTTTTTAATACTTGACTAGTTCTTTAATGCTTTAGTTACTCTTTATACTTGACTAGTTCTTTAATGCTTTAGTTACTCCTTATACTTGACTGGTTCTTTAATGCTTTGGTTGCTCTTTAATACTTGACTCTTTAATGCTGTGCTCCCTCTACCTGGACATGCTGCTCCCCTATAGGAGGCGTCGCTCAGCGTGTGGTTGCAGTTTGATGATGACTCCTCCTCCCTCCTCTCCTCCTTCTCCGGCCTTCCCTTCTCCCTCCGACTCTCCTCATTGGCTGAGAGCGTGGTCGCCGTGATGCCTGGCTCCACCCAGCGTGTGGTTGCCCGGGGAGACGGGGGAGGCCCATTGTTAAGGGCAGAGCTGCTGGTGCCCGAATGCACAGAACCGCCACTCAACTCCAACTTCCTGTCTGAGGGGGAAAGGGCGGCGCCAGAGGCAGGAACCCGGAGTCTGGCGGGGGGATCGGGTTGGATAAGAGTCCACCTGGACCTGGATCCACTGCAGCCAATCGGCAGCCAGTATGGTGAGGGGGAGGAGCTTGAGCTGGACATCTCGGATACATGGGTGGATGCAAATGCCGACTTCTACTCGTCCAATCAGGAGCTGGACACTGTTGGGAGCGGTAACCAAACCAATGCTGACTATTATGGCGGGAAAATCCTGGAGCGCGCCGTGTGGACTCCCAGCCAAGAGAGGGAATGGAGGAGAGGAGATGGAGAGGGGTGGGGAGGAGGTGGAGAGGAGGAGGAGGAGGAGAGATGGGGAGGAGAGATAGATGTAGGGGTGGGTACACTCCTCTCTCTCGTCTGCCTCTCTTCCCTCCTCTTCCTGGTCAACTGTCTGCCCTGCTCCCTCACAGAGAGGAGGAGGAGGAGGAGGAGCAGGAGGAGGGGGGCTGGAGGAGAGGGCCCAGAGGAGAAGGGAGAGGAGAAAGGAGAGGATGAGAGGAGAGAGAGTTGTGGAAAGGTCGAGGTGAAGGAGCGAGAGGCGAAGGAGGTTGAGCAGCTGAGGAAAGAGGGAGAGAATATGGAGGAGGTGGTAGGAGAGAGTCACGGGGAGGTGAGGGAAGAGGGAGAGAATATGGAGGAGGTGGTAGGAGAGAGTCACGGGGAGGCGAAGGAGGTGAGGGAAGAGGGAGGGAATATGGAGGAGGTGGTAGGAGAGAGTCACGGGGAGGCGAAGGAGGAGAGGGAAGAGGGAAATAATATGGAGGAGGTGAAGGATGAGGTGGCAGAGATAATTTGTTGATGTGTTGTTTAGCTGAATACCGTTCATAGATAAAGTATCTGGTAACTACACTTTCGGGCATATGACATCGATGTTACTCTGTCAGAACGGTCTCCTTGTATAAAAGAAACATTTAGACCATTGTACTAGAACAGTAACATGAAGGGAAATAAAGTTATAAAATCATTCTCGTATTCCTGAAAATGATGATCCAGTTGGGTGGTGTGGACGTACAACTTTAACATCTTATTAATAAATCAGAAGAGGTTATTCGATTAAATCAATTGCTCCTGTCTTGTTGCGGATGTTTGAAAAGGACCTCAAAGAAAATAAGCACTTTATTAGTGATTACTTTTATGTTAACTCAACTGTTTTACAGTCTAAATCAGGGGTGGGGAACCTTTTTCACATCAAGGGCCATTTCAATTTTTCCAAAGTCCTCAGAGGGCCGTACCATTATGAACACATAACTAAAGATGAAAAAAAAGTCTATAACTGCTGTGTTACTAAGCCTCATGTTTGCTGCATTTCTAGACTCACCTAATGTGATGGCTTGAACAGTTTTTCTCTAGCAAGGCGTCTGATGTCAGCTGGCAGTGATGATGATGCTACTCCAGGGATGGGCAACTTTCATGATAAAGAGGGCCACATTTTTTATCATAACCATCGGAGGGCCACAAGACTGCACACTTCAACTATACGTGAGCTGAGAGAAGCTACATAATTTTTAATTTGGTAGATGATTTCCTGTATTCTGGTGCATTTTGGCGATGGCCACTACCTAAAAAATCGTCCAGAATCATAACCTATGTACGGTATGTTAATTTAACCAACATACATTAATTTCATGTTTTCCATGGTCAAACAGCCACATGAATGGTCAGTATTTTTATCAGTGCAAAGGGCTCACATACATCATCATTCAATGAAGTCAAAAAACTGAAAAACAGTGGCCCAACATTAAGTGCAACAACTCAATGAACTCAAACCCAACAAGCAGTTGTAGTAGTTGTAGTGGCGACTCAAGTGGATATCTTTAATGACTGATATCGCTTCTAAGCAAACTAGACGCATGGGTTTGCCTTTGAATTCTATGAATTCTTCTCATCTTTCTTGAACGAGTTTTCTGTAACTCGATCAATTATTATTATTATTATTATAATTTTTTTTTTTTTTTTAATTGTGCAGGCTGAGTGGGCATGCGGGCCGCCAGTTCCCCATCCCTGGTCTAAATGAATGAATCCTATATTTTTATTCAGTGAAAAATAGTTAGGAAAGTTAACGTACTGAAATAGAACGGACCGTATTTTGGTTTTGTATTGGAGGGTGAATCATGAAGTTGAACACATGCACTCATATAGAAGACCCATCTAACCTGTCAAAAAAAAAGCTGTTTATGACGTTGACGTGATTTTTCCGTTTGTCTTCAATGTATGCGTCGCAAAAGAGAATGAAATGAAAGCTATGGAGTTAGATTCATGCCAAAACCCCGCACACACGCAAAACGTGTTTTGCTCACGCATAACGATTCACACGCACACAAAACGTGTTTTACTCACGCAAAATGATTCACACACACGCTCAGTGTGGTTTGCAAATACAAAACATCATTCACAAACTAAAGCATTTTGCTTCAGAAACAAATACAGTATGTTTTACACAAAGTACAAAAAAAAATCCTTCAAGTACACAAAACAATTCTACAAGTACGGAACACGAAAGCTGCGCGTGGATCGGAATGCATTTGCGCACGGATCGGATTGCATTTGCGTGAGGAACAGCAAGGCGGAAAATTAGTGCCAAAAGTCACGTGACAAATACAACAGCAGGTGGCGGTGTTGAGTCAGTTTAAGGACGCCAGGACGATCTTTTTTCTCCCCATAATCTTTATTTGATGCCGGCCAAACGTGTGTGGATTCAACTCCATACTATGCGACTTGCCGCCCCTTTGTCACGGAATCGTACGACACGGAGAAAAGCTAGTTTGGGAGATTAAATTGAACAAAATGAGCGGCCAACAGGTGAGTCCAATGGAAGTGTCGCCACTCTGTTTTGGAATCAAATAAAGATTTTGGGGACAAAAAAGATCGTCCTGGCGGCCTTAAACTGACTCAACACCGCCACCTGCTGTTGTGTAATGTGAATAACAGGACATTTATTTGTCACGTGACTTTTGGCACTAATTTTCCGCCTTGCTGTTCCTCACGCAAATGCAATCCGATCCGTGCGCAAATGCATTCCGATCCACGCGCAGCTTTCGTGTTCCGTACTTGTAGAATTGTTTTGTGTACTTGAAGGATTTTTTTTGTACTTTGTGTAAAACATACTGTATTTGTTTCTGAAGCAAAATGCTTTAGTTTGTGAATGATGTTTTGTATTTGCAAACCACACTGAGCGTGTGTGTGAATCATTTTGCGTGAGTAAAACACGTTTTGTGTGCGTGTGAATCGTTTTGCGTGAGCAAAACACATTTTGCGTGTGTGCGGGGTTTTGGCATGAATCTAACTCCATAGGAAGCCTTGGAATTTAAAGCTGAATTTCCGACATGGCTTATTTAGTTAGTGTCTTAGTGGTTCAGTGGTATGACCTGCTGGTTAATAATCCTTCTTATGTAGGCCTATGTGGTTTTTAAACATCGCCTTTTGAATTAAATGTGTAGACAATTTGACCATCAATAGCAAGTTTCTTGGTGGTGCAGTCGTAAGACCTGCTGATGAATCTGTTGGAGACCAGGGTACAAGCATGGGGTTGTAACTAACGTCACCACTAGAACGAAAATAACTTGTGAATGAGTGAAATTATTAACTCTTTGATTCAATTATCGATTTGCAATGTGGTCCTCCATATGGGCTGTATTGTTTATCTCAGTCGCTTGAAACACCCTTAATCACATATAGACTGCTATTAGTTTGTTAAAACATCATTCGTCGTCATCGGCAGCAGAGTGGCGCAGCGGAAGCGTGCTGGGCCCATAACCCAGAGGTCGATGGATCGAAACCATCCTCTGCTATCTTTTATTTTCTTCGCTTCAATCTTTTTCATGTCGCCTTTTGTCAACCGCAAAAGTTTGGAAACATTGTTTTACAAGCCAGACTGCTGCATAAGAAGTCAGCACGGAGGCATAATGTTTGTTTTCAACACTTCATGTCAGACAACCAGTCCATAAATGTTTGTCTACATTTCACCAACCCTCACCGACATGCATTAACAACACTTACATTTGCTTATGGTGGGCGGCGAAATAAAAGGAACTTTTGGTTCCTTCCTTTTTTCAAGTAAATGAGACCAGAGACGGTTGAAATACGAGAGCGCATGACCCCGTGTTTTTCTGTTCACCAACAGCAGTAGGAGTTCCGGATCCCGTGGTCACACTGGCTGAGCTTCGCAATCACACATTCATCTTCGATGATAAAAAAAAATATGGAAAATATTATCCCATTTTGTGAGGATTGGATTTAATCATGGCGAATCTGTTTCTTCCAAAGAATGAACATTTTGTGAAAATTACCAAAGAATCTATTAATCAAATTTAGCCTATGGAAAAATAACCCTCAACAAATTAGCTGAAATGCTATGTCATGAAAGGTGTGCAATTTCGAGTCACACGAAAATTGTGAGATAGGCTAGGTGAAAAACGTCCCTTGTTCAACATAAACGGAATCTCCAAATGTAGCTCTGCACCAATCAATATGTTGGTCAATATAAATTGTGTCTTTTACACGTATTTAGATTCACAATGTTCACAAAACTGGAACGTGTATTTTACCCTCACTTCGCTTGCGTAGCTACTAGTCGATCAGATGCTTCATGCTTCCGTTACATTTTGGCTTACTAGGTTAAATGCTATCGGGTGTTGGGCTGAACAATAATTATTGCTACATTGCTTCTTGTATTTAGCCTACTGTAAAACAAATAATACATACTAGAAAATAGAAAAGCTTTGATTTATACTTTTTTTTATTTTAGAATGAAAACAATCAACTCAGGATTAATGTTAGGTAGACTTGGTTAGACATAAGAGCATTAGGGCCACATGTGATTATTTTTCTGTTCTGAGGTTAGTCAGTATTATGAGGTTTGAGTCAGAATTCTGAGACCTAAACCCAAAATCTGAGATTTAACTCTGAATTCTGAGATTTAAATTAGATTTCTGAGATGAAGGTCAAAATTCTGAGATGAATCTATTTATTGCCGAGTTGTATTCGAGTTGTGTATGTGGAAGAGTCAAAGGACGAGCTTCATCAGAAACCTTAAATGGAGGATGCCAGTAGTCTCCCCTAAAATTAACCACCAGAAGGATTTAAAATGTTTTAAATAGCTCAAAGGTTAGGTTTCCTGTAAAGTCACATATACGGGTAGACTACATTTATGTGTTGGCTGACCCTTATGGCGCGTTTCCACTGCAGGGTGCGGTACGGTTCGGTTTGCAAAGGTGCGGTACGGGTTGCGTTTCCACCGCCAAAAGTGGGCGTGACCCGAACTGAGCCGTACTCGTTTTGCCCTCGTCTTCAGTACTCCTCCGTTGGGGGACGCCTGAATAGGTGCCGGAAAATTCGAGCTACACACCCCCTCCGTTGATTGGTCGACAGAATCGTCACTTCCGGGCGACGTGGGGATAAAAACAAACAAACAGTAGCCTTGAGGTATTATTCTTTACAATGAAGATGTCGCGTAAAACGCGACATGTAAAACGCGACAATAACGTAAAACTTTTCCATTGTTTTTATTGAGCAGGCTACACTGTGTCGCGCTGCCATGATGACACGATGTTTACGTAGCTGCCGCGGCGATCGACATCCAGCCTACCATAAAGGGTACTGTCGGCGGTGGAATCGTGACCTCGGAACTGAGCTGGGCTATACCGCCCCATCCCTACCGGACTGAGGCGAACCGAACCGTACCGCACCCTGCAGTGGAAACGCGGCATTAGAGGCTCCATGGGAACAGGCTCCCTGGGCTATTTTCTAATATAAGAGACAGCATTGCAACACGTGTTGTGTGGAAAATCGTTCAGGACCAATGGCAGATACAGAGTTGGCGTTCCGGATCGGGAATGGACCTATGAAGCAGTAACCTCTTATAATACAAAATAGCAGAGATTGACTGTTCTCTTTAACTTGTTTGCGTAGTAAGTCTGGACAGAGTGCCTTCTACTTTGAAAAGAAATACAATTTGAATGTGTTAAATAATAATATAATAGCTTAATGTCTTTGTCCCTGAGGTTATATTTGAGTCTATAGGCCTCTGGGTGTCACTGTCCCAGCTGATCCAGATTCTCCCCGCCCGGACCCGAACCGCAGCCGGCTCCGGTCTGCTGGTGGGTCCTCAGATTGCAGACCCAGGCGAAGCGCTTCCCACAGCGGGGGCAGCTGTAGGGCTTGTCCCCGGTGTGGACCCGCTGGTGCTTCTTCAGGTTGCCGGCCTCCGAGAAGCGCTTGCCGCAGGTGGAGCAGCTGAAGGGCTTCTCCCCCGTGTGGACCCGTTGGTGGGCCTCCAGGTTGGACAGCCCGGAGAAGGCCTTCCCACAGGCCCGGCACACGTAGTTCCTCCTGCGGCTTCCCCCGCCTAGCCTGGAGCTAATACCGCCGAGGCCCCCGCTAACATCCCCAATCCCCCCGCTGTCCCCACCTAGCCCCATGTTAGCAATGCCTTGCCCAGTGCTATCACCATCTAACTCCATGTTTACACCATCCAGCCCAATGCTAACACCACCTTGTCCTAAACTGCCACCACCTAGCCTCGAGCTAACCCCACCTAGTCCCCCGCTAATGCCATCCATCCCCATGCTAATACCACCCAGCCCCATGTTAACATTAGATAGCCCAAGGCTAACACCATCGAGCCCAATGCTAACACCTTCTAGTCCCGAACCATCGCTGCTCAGCCCCTTCCCTTCAGTGCCTCTGGCTGGTAGACCGGCTGGGGGAAAGCTGGGGAAATGGGCAAAACGGCGATTCAGTGTTCCAGCTCGATGGCTGACATCGCTAGCAAGTCCAGCGTTGGTGTTAAGCGGGTTCTGAGAGGAATGTAGAACACGATGGGCGGTCCTGTTGCCATGACGCCCGTGCTGCAGCGACTGGGTCTGCGTGGTTCTCATCATGGCCGCTGCCCTGCTCCAGGTGAGTTGTGGGGGAGGGGCCTGTATCCGTGATGATGCAGACAGCGAGGTGCCTGTGAACAGATCGTGGTCAACACCTCCGGCTCTCCAACAACAAGTACAGAGTATCCGTCTTTAAACCAGTCAGCTTACTTTGTACCTTAACTTCATAATTAGTTTGTTTTATAAAATCAAGCTCATTATTTAACAGCACAGGAGTTGAGACACAGCCCTCCGAAGTAGTATGTACCATGTACGTCCTCTTCCTGTTTGTTTACCTGGGGAAGGGCTGGCAACCATTTATCTGGGGAAGGGGTGTGGTCAATCTACCTGGGGAAGGGGTGTGGTCCATCTACCTGGGGAAGGGGTGTGGTTCCTTTACCTGGGGAAAGGGTGTGGTTCCTTTATCTGGGGAAGGGCAGTGATTGGTCTGTTTAACTGGGGAAGGCCTGTGAATGGTCTCTACCTGGGGAAGGCCTGTGAATGGTCTCTACCTGGGGAAGGGCTGTGATTTGTGCGTTTACCTGGGGAAGGCCTGTGATTGGTCTCTACCTGGGGAAGGGCTGTGATTGGTGCGTTTACCTGGAGAAGGGCTGTGATTGGTGCGTTTACCTGGAGAAGGGCTGTGATTGGTGTGTATTCTAGAGCTCCTCTGGCTGAACCCTCTCCTCCTGCGTGGGGGATGGTGGTCTTCCCCTACTAGGACCACCTCTTCCTCCTCCTCCTCCTCTTTCTCCAGCAGCTCTTCTGTGCTGAAGGAGGGAGGAGCAGTGGGCGGGGCTCCTGAGTCGGGGGTCCAGCGGGTGAAGAAAGCCTCCAGGTCCAACACAGAGACCTCTGAGGCCGCAGCCTCACTGCCGGGCCGCCGGGGCTGCTGGGAGGTGGAGTCCTTGGACTGCGTGTTGGTGACTGTGGCCCCCGCATGGACAGGGATAGTAGTGCAGGGCTCTTCTGAAGGCTTGGCCTGGGGGTCAGCAGGGGTCTAGACAGGAGAGAGATGGGGGGGGGGGTCATCAGTGGATCTCGTAGACCAGGGGTCTAGACAAGGAGAGGGGGGGGGGGGTCAGATTACTCTATACTTCATAGACCAGAGGACTCTCGTGAACTCTATACTTGTTGACCAGGGGACTCTTTACACCCAGAACAGAGGACACTATACAGAGGTTTCCTCTGCTTCAAAGGGACCAATGGTTTCTAATAGAGCAGAACTGCTTTACATGCGTGTTGTGAAATAATCACAGCCTCCGATATGAACCCTGGAAAACTTGGAATATTGCGGTCAGCTATCCAGGATTTGTGTCCAAATAGGTTTCAATTGTCCCAACATTTCCACGAGTTGCTGCAGCAGACAGAAATGTTAACATGTAGGAAGCAGTGATTATATTAGAAAATTAAAGCATAGATCTGCATTCTGATAGGTCAGCTATTTACTATTCAGCATTGTAGCTCAGCAATATAACTTTCATTACAGTAAGGTTTAAGAATAGGTCAAGAAAAACAGGAAGGGGGTGCACACCTTGACCCCTAAGACTATCCTTCCTACCTATTGGCTGAAATTAACTTTTTGTAATGTTACAGATAAAGTAAGTCATCTTAATACTGCGGTTAATATTGTGTCACAACTTTGTAATTTAACTTCTCAAAACTCGTATGAAGCGATCTTAGAATAACCACAAATTGGCACATCATTTTTGTTTTTTAAAACATGTTTAATCATTTTGTCTTCACAGATCAAATTTACAAACATGTGACACAATAAAATCCCTTCATGTATTGTCCCATGTTTCTAGGGGGTGAATAAAAAACCAATCTATCCATCCCAATCATTCATTATTCACACATCATATATATTTTCTTAAAAAGAAATAAAGAATTTAAAATATAATCGGGTACCATGATAATGTCGTATCGGAAATATAAAAAACTAAACTGCAAGCATATATTAATGTAAAAACATCAGTAAAAAAAAAAAAACTGAAAGTAGGTACAGATCGAAAGAACAGTTAAAGTTTGTTGGAAGCCTGACTGCAGGAGCTAGTCTGCAAGCTGGAACTGACGCAACACTAAAGCGGATCCATAGCGATCCACTGTGAACTGAAACCACTTCTAAATGCTGACATTGAACCTCCTCCCAAGAGGATCTCATTTCCTGAATTGGGGCACTGTGAAACATTGGCTTCACTCTCCATCAAGAACAAGAAGATCTACGCTCACAGAGGGGCTGGCAGCACCAGGGCTTCTGACCTTTTGTCAGGGGGAACCGCATCACTCTCAGAACACCCTGACCGCCTCAGTCTCAGGATGGTCTGGACGCTTCACTCTCAGGACGCTTGAACCCCGACCGCATCGCTTTCAGAATGGTCCGAGCACCTCAGTCTGAGAACTCTCACCACCTCACGCTCAGAACACCCCACGCTCAGAACACTCGGACCTCTGAACATCTCACTCTGGGAACATCTCGCCAGCGCACTCTCAAAACACTCTGACCTCCTCAGACTCAGAACTCCCAGAGTGCAGCAGAATTGTTAATCCTTAAATTTTAACGAGAGCCCTTGATTTCTCCGTGTCAGCCCACGACCCAAAACGGATCTCGACCCAGTCTATGAAACTTGGGAGAACTTCAAGCGCCTGCATGACAGCAAAGACATGTGACCTGCTTTTGGCCAAGCTGGTTCGGACCTCTGGACTGTTGACCTCCACCCCGAGGTACCTCTGGGCTGGGGACCTCCAGTGTGACCCCTAAGTGGTGTAGGGGTGGTGTGTGCGAGGAGTAGGGATGGTGTGGGTCTAGAGGTGTTGTTTTAGGAGTAAGGGTGGTGTTGGTCTAGAAGTGTTCTGTTTTAGGTGTGGGTGTGGGTCTAGGTGTGAGGTGGTCTAGGTCTAGGGGTGGGGGTGCTGTGGGTCTGAATGTTTGGGGTCTGGGTGTGAGGTGGTCTATGTCTAGGGGTGGGGGTGTTGTGGGTCTAGGTGTGGGGGGGGGTCTAGGTGCTGGGGTGGTGTCTTCTCTGGTGCTTCTTGAGGTTGCTGGGGTCTGAGAACCTCTCAGGGCAGAGCGGACACTGGTAAGGCCTCTCCCCAGTGTGGGTGTTCCCATGGATCTTCAGGTTCCACAGCTGGGAGAACTTCTTGCCGCACACGGTGCAGCCATAGGGCCGCTCCCCGGTGTGCGTGCGTAGGTGGGACTCCAGGTTGGCCGGGGAGCGGAAGGCTTTCCCGCAGAAGCTGCAGGCCCAGGCTCGCTTGGTGGGGCTAGGGCGTCGGGCCACCGACGACGCCCCCCTGGACCCCGATGGGTCCAGACTCTGAGCCACGTATTGTGAGCCCTGACCCCTGAGGACAGCCTGGATGGAAGAAGAGTCCTGGGACAGAAATGAGTCTCTGGAGTGAAAAGTGCTACCACCGCCGACTCCCAATACCCGGCCACTAGAACCAGCAGAAGCCAATCCCCGGCCACTAGAACCAGCAGAAGCCAATCCCCGGCCACTAGAACCAGCAGAGGCCAATCCCCTGCCACCAGACACAGATAATCCCAGCCCACTGGAACCCCCAGCAGCCAATCCCAGCCCACCGGAAGCCCCGGCAGCCAATCCCAGCCCACCGGAACCCCCGGCAGCCAATCCCAGCCCACCGGAACCCCCGGCAGCCAATCCATTGGGAGGGCCAGCCACTAGGGTCCTGTTCAGTGGGCTGGAGGGGGAGGAGGGCCTTGGAAGACCCACCCCCCCACTCAGACCCACGCCCCCATAGGTCCACAGAGACGAGGGGTCAAAGCTGACCTCTGAGAAGCCCTGCCCACATTCCTGGAGCTCCTGGGCCGGCTGGCTGACGCCGTCCAATGAAAGGCTGGCTTTGTAGTCGTCTGTACTGGATTCCACCAATCCTGTGAGAGACATGTTCCATCCGTAAAGTCAGAGGAACCTTTTCTACCCTCTTGTTACATTAAAACCACACGCACACACACACTTTGTACTTTTTTTTTTTTTTTTTTCCCGAGAAAGACAAATATTCAAAGACAAAAGGGATCGACAAACTTCCTCACCCTCTTGTATGATGAGTGTGGGGTGGGCGTGGTCTGGAGACTCTAGCCCCGCCTCCTGCTTCACTCGCTTCACGTCAGGCTCCTCCTCATTCTACCACAGAGAGGCACAGAGATCAAACGTTACACGATGCACCCAGAGAGATCCGACATTACACACCCCACACAGAGAGATCGGACGGGACGCATAGGAGTGTAGAATGCCGATGGTGGCTGTTAAGTCTGGTCTGCTCAATTGACCCTCAATGTTGACATCAGCAGCGCTTATCAGGGCTATATCAGTCTATTAACATCAGTTGAACCCTTCAACACTCATCTATCCGTGCATCTAGTCTCCGTTAATCAGCCCTTGGGAAAAGGCTTAAAGTAAACAAGGAAAATAATATTACATATAATATAATAATATTGCGGCAATAATCAATTGCTTCTACGCACACAACCTCCTGCGAATCATTAACATACAATCCTATATGGGCATCCGTTGATTTTGGAACATTACAAATCAATGCAGTACGGTAAGGGGGCTTGATTGTTTTAATTTGCACAGGTCCTGGCCGACATGGTGTTGAGTTAGGGCGAGTAAAGTATTGTCGAGGGGTGCGGTGCTTCCAAGTACGGCTCGACACGCAGTCAGAACTGTGGTTCAGCCAGATGCATCATGGATGCTCATTATACTGCACCGACCCTGGAACACATTTTAAGGTCTGAATAATATTGCGACCATAACCTCTTACATTGCATCCACAACATGATCCACATCTGCCTTTATTGTCACTGTCCCAGAGAAGTTGCTATGCTGATGGCCAGATATCATTAGGCAGTTTGTTGGTGTATTCGGGATCTTCGAAAAGGTTCTGCTGTGGTAACTTGGAAGTGTATACTAAGACTTTATTCATTGATCGCTTTAAAAGACATCCACTTAATGAGAGCCATTATATTTAAAAAAAGACCATAACTGTTTTTATTAAACATATTTTATTCCCAGCATTTTTTTGCATATGAAAGTGTAAAGATAAGGACATCCATCTACACACATGATCATTTGATCATTACAAAAATGCACCACTCCACTCACAAAACCAGCCCTATGCCAACACGGTAGTCACGTGCAGTAGCTATCCCGCAAACAATGAATAGATAACCTGATAAACATTAGCATCTACCCACATGAGTAGTATCCAACCTGCTAACCAGATAAGCGATAACTAACTTGCTAGCTAACCCTCTATGCACAAGTAGTAGATAACCTGGTAGCCATGAATAGCTAACCTGCTAGCTAAGGCTAGCTAACCGTCTATGCATGAGTAGTAGATAACTTGCTGGCTGCACCTGCTCTCTGTCCCGTAGTTGCTGCATGGTCGTTCCCACTCTTCATCTCACCTGCTATCCTGAGATGTTCATGAATCAGAACCTTGCATTGAATAAAACTGGAGATGGAATATTTATATACTTAAAATAATATTATTTAATCCAATGTATTCATCTTCTTTTCCTAGTGATGCCAACTCATGGAAAGTGGACAGCCCCAATTTCAACCAATGACATCCCATGTTTGCCACATTATATGCTTATTTATCTTATTGTTTATACGTTCCGCGGACGCGGAACAGGATACCCAACAGCATGTTAGCCGTGCGGCCACAGGCCACTCCGGTGGTCTTCAGAGGAGTAGAGATGTGGTTCAGAGCAACGCCTAGCACCAATGGGCCTCTACAGGCCCTTCATTCACTTGGTTAGCTTGGGAAGTCTCTTGTACTGAATGCATCTCCTCATCAGCACATTAGCATGGCTAGGTAGGCTAGGGAAGTATCGTAGCGAACACATATCCTAAGAATAAAGTTCCCCAGGCTAGCTCAACTAGCTGGGGGAGAATATCATGGGTCCTTTTTATGGGAACACCACCAATTTGATCAGGGGAAGAACACATCTGGAAGTCAGAAGTTCAACTTTACCCAATTGAATTGATGACAAGCACTGAATAACCAACATAATCACTGGTGCAATTGAAAACATTCGGGAAACAAAACCATCGTGGAACAATATTGACAGACTATCTACTTAATATCTACTTCAGAATGAAGAATTTGAACCAGTAAACCTGGGGTCACCAACCTTTTTGAACCCGAGAGCTACCTCATGGGTACTGAGTCATACCAAGGGCCCCCAGTTTGATATACTCTTCTGAAATAACAAATTTGCCTTTAGTTATATATCATTATTATTATTAATGATTAATGATACTCATCTATGTGAAGACACTGATCACGTTAATGATTTCTCACAATAATTATCAACAATGACTTAAAAAAGGTGGGAAAGAGTGGTTCAAGAAGGAGTTGTGCTATGTTTAGAACCGGCCTGTGGGCGCCTCATATGGCCCCTGCGGGCGCCCTGGTGCCCGCGGGCACTCTGTTGGTGACCCATGCATTAAGCTATACTGGTAATGAAAAGTGTACTAACCTAACCAAAAAAAAAACACAACAAATTATATTGGTTAAGATTACTAACGTGTGTCGCAAGTTTAAAATACAGTGGCTATAAGACATTATTCAACTCTGACAGAGACATGTGATTTGGCAGAACAGTTCCGATTGGCTGCAGCTGACGGCGCAAGCCTTAGGTGTGAGGTCACTAGCCTTAGTTGTGATGTCCCAAGTGGCCTTTACTTGTATCCCCGGGAGGGGGCTGTTGTCCTGTTAGTTTCATCGGAGGTCGGCCCCTCTTTCGTGTGTAAGGGTATGCCCGGTTTCAGCTCCTACATCTGTTAACCGTGTAACGTCAGAGCATGAGCTTCCAATAAGAAATGTTCTATGTGAAATGCGGCTGTTAACTCCCTAGCTAAATCAGCAGGGGGGGGGGGGGGGGGGGGGGGGGGGGGGTTCTGGAAAGCATTGTACTTAGTCTTATTGCATCATCTGCAACCGCTGAAGAGTTACGTTTTGCCAGGCCGGTCCAACCCAGAGTCTGATGCTATGGCTTGAATTGTCACCGTTGGACATGGCTGACATTTTGTGGACATGGCACTGTGTCTCGCCCACAGGGAAACCACGACTGGCACGGAAACCTCTGAAGACCTCCCTGAAGATCCGGGATAGTCAAACCGAGAACCCTGGTTGGGTGGACAGAGTCAGGGTTTGTAAGACCAGCCGATCTCAGACACTACACGGTCAACAAGACACCAAAACACAGGATGACCTCAGACGGAAAGGGCGTCGTTATCCACCTCCCCTCGGATCACGTCAGTTATCCAGCTGTAATGGATCCCCAGCCATGAATAGAAGATAGAAATACGGCACAGAAGCCACGGACCCTTGCTCCAATGGTCCCTAAAAGGTCAGCTGTGTGTTGGGCCAGAGTAGGTGGACCAGAGTCTCCGGGCTGAGGCGCTGCGGTGGGGTGGGCTCAGCTCTCCTGGTCCACAAGGATCTCCGGGTGGCTCTTCCTCTGGTGGGCCTTCAGGTTGCGTATCCAGGCGAAGCCTTTGCCACACAGGTAGCAGCTGTACGTGTCCCCGCTGTGCACCCGCTGGTGCTTCTTCAGGTTGCCCGCCTCGGAGAACATCTTGCCACACGTGGGGCAGCTGAAGGGCTTCTCGCCCGTGTGGATGCGCTGGTGGATCTCTAGCTTCTTGGGCCTGTTGAAGGCCTTCCAGCAGAAGGTGCAGACAAACATCCTCTCTGGGCGAAGGGCCTTCTCCGCGGGGCCCGAGGGCCGGGGAGGGACGGGATCCGAACCCTCGGCCGAAGGCCCGCCGCTCCAGCCGTTGCCGCCGCACGTCGAGGGGAAGGCGCTCGCCGCAGAGTACGAACACGACGGCCGGCTCACCGCGGCGGCGGCGGGGTCTTCCGGGACCTCGCCACAAAACTGTCCCGCTAGCGCGTCGCCGTTTGTCACTTGACTAGAGGCCAGGAGGGGGTCTAGAGGAGTGGGGGGGTGCAGCGGGGCGCGGGGGCCGTGGGCCCTGAGCTGGGCTTTAAGGAGAGGAGAGGAGCCACTGACCTCCACTCCTCTGGTGCTGGCCGATGGGGCGGGGTCCGGACACTCATTGTGGTGATAGGCGGCCTGGACCTCCTGCTGAGGGCGGCTGCTCCTCTGGACCCGGCCTCCCCCAGGTCCTCTCTCCATCTGACCTGATGACCCACACAACGGTCAGCACGGATCCTATTGGCTGCTGAAACACTGTCTGATCCACAGAGCTCTCCTTCTATTGGCTGCTGAAACACTGTCTGATCCACAGAGCTCTCCTTCTATTGGCTGCTGAAACACTGTCTTATTCACAGAGCTCTGCTCCTATTGGTTACTGAAACACTGTCTAACAAAGAGCTCTCCTTCTATTGGCTGCTGAAACACTGTCTAATCCACAGAGCTCTGCTCCTATTGGCTACTGAAACACTGTCTAACACAGGGCTCTCCTATTCGCTACTGAAACACTGTGTCTAACCCACAGAGCTCTCTTTCTATTGGTTAATGAAACACTGTCTAACCCACAGAGCTCTTCTCTAGTTTAAGAACGGGAGCAGAACCCAGAGAGAACCAGCGACTCACCATCTGCTCTGATGAGCTGAACCTCCTCCTCCACGTCCTCTTCTGCCTCCTCCATCTTCTCCTGCTTCACCAATTCTGCTTCAACTAGCTCTACGTCCGCAGACTACACACACACACACACACACACACAATTAAAGGTGTCACTTGTATTCCTGACTTATCAATCAAACAACAGTCCATATACAACGGCTCAGCATAACACCTCTGTGTTAAGAGTTATTGAGCCGCAGTTCCTGCTGCTGCCACCGGGTGGCGCCCGCTCTGCTTACCATATCCTGCTGGAGGTCGCAGGTCGTGGTCTCTCGGCTGGCCGCTCCTGGCACCACTCCGCCTGGCCAAGGAACCATGTCCATCTGCCCCTCAAACACCACACCTGGAGGGCCAGCCAACACACAATCGGTCATAGGATGCATAGGCTACAGCTGTTTGAAATGCAATTGGAGCTGTTATAATGTGAGCAAGGTCCCACACTAAAAAGGTGTTGCTGTTATGATTTTGCCATCCAGCAGACAATGAGGGAAATAAGCTGGGAGGAGATTGGTTGTGCTGGGCCTGCCTCAGATTGAGACAATATATATTTGAACCGCTCCTGGCTCCTTTCTGACCGATCATAGCCTCTCTTCCCGTGACTGGGGGTCCATATTGCTGTCTGTCAATCTTCGATAAAAAATAAATACACTTACAACGATTAACATAATGCTGAACGGCTTCTCTCAGAGGAGAATTTGCTATTAAAGTTTGGTATACTTTCAACTGGATTCGGAAAGAACGAGTTGAGATTTACAAATTGTTTACAAATTTGTTGAACTCAAACGTTATTTCTTGCTGGGCTCGCAATTTATTACATTGTCGGTTGGTATACTTTCAACTTGATTCGGAAAGAACGAGTTGAGATTTACAAATTGTTTACAAATGTGTTGAACTCAAACGTTATTTCTTGCTGGGCTCGCAATTTATTACATTGTCGCTTCCAGATAGATATAAAAAGGTTTTTTTCGGAGCAGTTTTTTAGACAAGACAGGAGCATTCTGGGAACATGTGAATCAAGACATTCTGGGATCATGTGACTTTGGGCATCTACATTTTCCTCCTCCCGCTGCTGCTTGGACAAGAAAACTCTTGCCCACCAAAGGCTAATTTTGAGAGCTACTGCTACACCTGTGTTTGCCCTGCTTCAACATCGCTGACGAATCCATGGTCAGTGTGCTCGCTGTGTTGTCTACTGCTACATCAAAGACGCAGACCCATTTAAGACAAAGGTGTTTGTCCTACGATGTTGCCTCAGGGAAACCTGATTTTTAAAGTACACAAATAAGAGTAGGCTGATTGTAGACAAGTAATATAACTATCTAATAGTAGGCCTAGATTATATAAATACCAAAAGTACGTATAAGATTACTGTTAGGCCTATTCTTTCGGGGATAGTTTGGTAAATACAAGACTAAGAACTATATATTAGCCTGATCCAAGCTATTTACTTTAACGAAATGGGATGGTTTGTTTTGACAGGGATAGCGACCTTGGATCCAGTTTGACATCTGGAGTGTGATTCAGTTGATATTTTACCAGAGGCTGCCGAAGAGGATCTGAAGCGGTCGTTGGAGCCGACGTGCACCCTGGTTCGGCCGATACTGGCGGCGCTGTCCCGCAGCCTCCGCTCGGCGAAGCCGCGGGCCATCTTGAGCTCCATCAGGTTGAGCTTCCTCTTCAGCGCCTTGTTCTCTCTCTGGCACTGAGACATTTGCAGGCTCACCACCGCGTAGTCGTCGTCCACCAGTTTACAGATCTCCGCCACCGCGGCGTTAGCCAGCACCTCCATGATGGAGGCGAGCTGGGTCTGGAAGGCTAGGCGGCTAGCCATGGTTCTTCTCGGACTGCTACCTCTGGTTTAGTGACGGGATCCTCTAGTTATCGTCCTTCTGGTCGGGGGGCGACTCGGGTCGCACCAAAGCATGAAATGCGACACACCTACGGGTGTTATTGAACAATTTTGACGGAACTTGCTAAGAACACGTCAGGCAAGAAAGTAGCGTAGCCAACTAGCTTGTTGCTACTCGACTCTAGCTTCGCAGTCGGTCGGACCCATTTCCGCCTGTCGTAGCTACCATAGGAGAGAGAAGTACCGTAGTTACCTTAGTAATTGTACTTTGATAAATGTTTAATATCTATCACAATGTTTGATATACTGATACATTGAGTCATCGTATTAAAGTACGAATTTATGAGTGACACGTTTGTTCATACCAAAAAATAAAGTATTCGGTTTGTTTAGACCTTATATCGTTGCAAAAGTTTGAGATCAGATGCCCACTGATGCCAGAACCTTTTTCCAGCCATTAGCTTTTCATATTTAGGCTGCAGATCTTGGAACACTGGTAATAATAACGTATGTACATCAATACTTTTATTAATTCAAACAAAAAGATCCATTCACTTTTTAAACTCTATTGGTGTTCGTGTATTTTTCTTAAAAGGCATATTCAATATACAGAGGACTTTACTGATGTCGAAGAATGAAAAGAATGCTGTCACTGTAATAGTAGCAATAAAACTAAAGTAGTATAGTAACAAGTACAACTTTAACGACAGTGTGTAGGCCTATTTCAGATTTGTTAAAAAAAGGCCGTTAATGCATGTTGTTAATAGATGTTGCATAGCATACTCAGGATTCAATGCACACATGAGCATGTGGTGAATAAAGTCAAGATCAAATCTAGATGATCTAAGCTCGTATCTCTAAGTAGTAATGTTTAATTGGGGATACTTAAAAACAGTTGAACAAGGTGCAACCGTAAGGGATCAAGAACCTGCAAGTTATACTTTATTATGTCAAACTAATCCAACAGAAAAATCCAAAACAAGACACATGAAAGAAACATACCAGAGTAACTACGGTAATTACGATTTTTTGGTCATCGGCGGAAGTAGCTCTCCGTGGATAATTACGTCACGAGTGTAAACAGAATGTAAGTTCCTTTATTCAGCACAATTATATTATGGACTATATTCAAAATATATATTTTAAATGTGAATATCGGCTCGGAAGATCTTGAACAGTGGTAGACTTTATGTTGGCACCGGCAGTGGAACTGAGAGGCGAACAGTTGGCTGCTTATCTGGTGCGTTAAGAGGTTCTTTATGTCGCTATTTCATGAGTCAAACTCCAGGGCGTCTAGTCTAAAGCCCTAGCAGGCGCCCAGTCGATGTCATCACTCGAACGAAACGATTTGATCGAACTTAATTTGTTTAAACCCTATCCGTGTCTCCTTGAAGCACTGTCGAGTCGACATTACTAATCCGTGCGCAATACCCTGCAAAATAAAGTAAAACTACAGTTTATTTTTGCTGTGGAGAGAAGTATACGGATATAATACGACTACCTGCCTGCTCGGTTGATATTTGCGTGGTACGTTAATGTGTGCACGCGCCCCTCAGCTCCGGCTAGGACAGAGGAAAGGTGCTAGGACAGAGTAGAGGGGCTAGGATAGAGATGGGTGGGGCTAGGGCAGAGGAAAGGTGCTAGGAAAGATGAGGGGGCTATGACAGAGGAGAGGGGCTATTACATAGGCGAGGCCTAGGACAGAGGAGAGGTGCTAGGAAAGAGAAGGGGGGGGGGAGGTTGCTAGGACTGTGGAAAGGTGCCCTAGGCCAGGGGTCTCATGGGGTACCCGCCACCACACATTTTGAAGAGTAAAATAAATGCTTTCAAATTAACGTGGGATAATGAAAATGACTTTCAGTATAATGTTCAACAGTGTTTCTTTGACAGCCTTTCAGAGCGCATGGAAGATAGCTCTTCTCATTCTGTCTGTAGGAGTGTTGGAGTTACGAATGCTGGATCCAACATGCCGCCATGTGTCTCCTACAGAACCCGAGCCTCCAGAGGTTTCTCCATCGGCTCTCTCACTCTTGGTCCGAGACGCAACCATGGCCGGCCGCCTAGCCTTCCAGACCCAGCTCGCCTCCATCATGGAGGTGCTGGCTAACGCCGCGGTGGCGGAGATCTGTAAACTGGTGGACGACGACTACGCGGTGGTGAGCCTGCAGATGTCTCAGTGCCAGAGAGAGAACAAGGCGCTGAAGAGGAAGCTCAACCTGATGGAGCTCAAGATGGCCCGCGGCTTCGCCGAGCGGAGGCTGCGGGACAGCGCCGCCAGTATCGGCCGAACCAGGGTGCACGTCGGCTCCAACGACCGCTTCAGATCCTCTTCGGCAGCCTCTGGTAAAATATCAACTGAATCACACTCCAGATGGCAAACTGGATCCAAGGTCGCTATCCCTCTCAAAACAAACCATCCCATTTCGTTAAAGTAAATAGCTTGGATCAGGCTTATATTTAGTTCTTAGTCTTGTATTTCCCAAACTATCCCTTAAAGAATAGGCCTACAAGTCATCTTATACATACTTTTGGTATTTATATCATCTAGTGTTAGTCTACTTCTATTACTTGTCGTCTACAATCAGCCTACTCTTATTTCAGTAAATTGAAAATCAGGTTTCCAGGTAAAACCTGATATGGGTTAGCGTTAACCCTGCAGCCTATGACCCATTGTGTGTTGGCTGGCCCTCCAGGTGTGGTGTTTGAGGGGCAGATGGACATGGTTCCTTGGCCAGGCGGAGTGGTGAGAGAGACCACCACCTGCGACCTCCAGCAGGACACGGTAAGCAGAGCGGGCGCCACCCGGTGGCAGCGGCAGGGACTGCGGCTCGATGCCTCTATTAACACAGAGGTGTTATGCTGAGCCGTTGTATGGACTGTTGTTTGATTGATACGATATGGAATAATAATAATATAAGTGTTGTGCTCTATGGTTTGTACTTGATAATAATGATAATAATAAAGCCAAACCTTTATTGTGTGTGTGTGTGTGTGTGTGTAGTCTGCGGACGTAGAGCTGCTTGAAACAGAGTTGGTGAAGCAGGAGAAGATGGAGGAGACAGAAGAGGAGGTGCAGCTCATCAGAGCTGATGGTGAGTCGCTGGTTCTCTCTGGGTTCTGCTCCCATTCTTAAACTAGAGCAGAGCTCTGTGGGTTGGACAGTGTTTCATTAACCAATAGAAAGAGAGCCCTGTGGGTTAGACAGTGTTTCAGCAGCCAATAGAGGAGAGCTCTTTGTTAGACAGTGTTTCAGTAACCAATAGGAGCAGAGCTCTGTGAATAAGACAGTGTTTCAGCAGCCAATAGGAGCAGAGCTCTGTGGATTAGACAGTGTTTCAGCAGCCAATAGGAGCCGTGCTGATCGTTGTGTGGGTCTTCAGGTCAGATGGAGAGAGGACCTGGGGGAGGCCGGGTCCAGCGGAGCAGCCGCCCTCAGCAGGAGGTCCAGGCCGCCTATCACCACAATGAGTGTCCGGACCCCGCCCCATCGGCCAGCACCAGAGGAGTGGAGGTCAGTGGCTCCTCGGTCTGAATCACGGTGTACGGTGTACGGTGTGTAATGCAGGGTCCTTCTCTCTGTGTACGTTGTGTAATGTCTGGTCTTCCTCTCTGTGTGCAGTGTGTAATGCCTGATCTGTCTCTGTGTGCGGTGTGTAATGTCTGGTGTCTGTGTGCGGTGTGTAATGTCTGGTCCTTCTCTCTGTGTGCGGTGTGTAATGTCTGGTCTCTGTGTGCGGTGTGTAATGTCTGGTCCGTCTCTCTGTGTGCGGTGTGTAGTGTCTGGTCCTTCCCTCTGTGTGCGGTGTGTAATGTCTGGTCCTTCTCTCTGTGTGCGGTGTGTAATGCCTGGTCTGTCTCTATGTGCGGTTTGTAATGTCTGGTCCTTCTCTCTGTGTGCGGTGTGTAATGTCTGATCCGTCTCTGTGTGCGGTGTGTAATGTCTGGTCCTTCTCTCTGTGTGCGGTGTGTAATGTCTGATCCGTCTCTGTGTGCGGTGTGTAATGTCTGGTCCTTCTATCTGTGTGCGGTGTGTAATGTCTGGTCCTTCTCTCTGTGTGCGGTGTGTAATGTCTGGTCCTTCTCTCTGTGTGCGGTGTGTAATGTCTGGTCCTTCTCTCTGTGTGCGGTGTGTAATGCCTGGTCCCTGGGTGCATTGTGTAATGTCAGATCTCTCTGTGCCTCTGTGCGGTAGAAGGAGGAGGAGCCTGACGTGACGCTGGTGAAGCAGGAGGCGGGGCTAGAGTCTCCAGACCACTCCCACCCCACAATCATCATACAAGACGGTAAGGAAGAGCTATATCTACGTGAATATATACATTAAATCATCTATCAGGCGTATATAATATATATATACCATGATATACAACATATTTGAATGGACGATTCACTATCCATGGTGAAATGAGGATTAGGACCTGTAATAACATGTTGACATGCCAACCACTGGTCCTCCTCTATAGTCTCTGTCGGGCTACCATTGGACAACACCAACAAAGCCACCAGCCAACCGGTCCAGGAACTCCAGGAATGTTGGCAGGGCTTCTCACAGGTTAGTGTGGATCCTTCAACTCTAATTCATCCAAATGAAGAGTTTAGATCTGATCATAGTTTCGGATTGCTCCGGATCCACCGAATAGGCTTCCATAAATAATATTGGTCGAAGAGATAATCTGTTGAGCCCTGCCATCTTCCTTGTCTAGACCCCTGAACTACGAGATCCTCTGATGACCCCCCCCCCCCCCCCCCCCCCCCCCCATCTCTCTCCTGTCTAGACCCCTGCTGACCCCCAGGCCAAGCCTTCAGAAGAGCCCTGCACTACTATCCCTGTCCATGCGGGGGCCACAGACACCAACACGCAGTCCAAGGACTCCACCTCCCAGCAGCCCCGGCGGCCCGGCAGTGAGGCTGCGGCCTCAGAGGTCTCTGTGTTGGACCTGGAGGCTTTCTTCACCCGCTGGACCCCCGACTCAGGAGCCCCGCCCACTGCTCCTCCCTCCTTCAGCACAGAAGAGCTGCTGGAGGAAGAGGAGGAGGAGGAGGAGGAAGAGGTGGTCCTAGTAGGGGAAGACCACCATCCCCCACGCAGGAGGAGAGGGTTCAGCCAGAGGAGCTCTAGAATACACACCAATCACAGCCCTTCTCCAGGTAAACGCACCAATCACAGCCCTGCTCAAGGTAAACACACGAATCACAGCCCTACCCAAGATAGACGGACCAATCACAGCCCTTCCCCAGGTATACACAGAAAGGAAGAACAGGAAGAGGAAGTAAAAGACACACGCTGCTTAGTCTCACCTAATGTACCATTTTATACCTTGGTGATTAAACACGATATAAGTATAATTCAGTAGAGGACAGACCCACCAGGCTAACAACATGGAAGGATTAGTGCTGAAACCATCAAGGGGTGTTGTTTATGAAGTCCACCTCTTAGGTGTGACAAACATCCCCATACAATTTGGTGGCGTTATTGCGCTACCTGGAAATTACGTGAAAAGGTTAAGTTCTTCCTCCTCCCATTACCTTTGCTGGTTTCTTGTCTGATCATAAGGCACGTGCGTTTTGAGACGGCCACGTCCTGTGCAGCCATTCCCTTTTAGCCAATCGGTGGGAAAGTGACCTGTCAAACAAACACACGGGTGAAACCTCATCTCCAGAGGAAATGAAGAGGCAAAGTAAACCGACGGATACTCTGTACTTGTTGTTGAAGAGCCGGAGGTGTTGACCACGATCTGTTCACAGGTAACTCGCTGTCTGCATCGCCACGGTTACAGGCCCCACCCCAACAGCCCACCTGGAGCCGGGCGGCGGCCATGATGAGAACCACGCAGCCTCAGTCGCTGCAGCACAGGCGTCACGGCTACAGGGCCGCCCATCGTGGTCTCCACGCCCCCCAGAACCCGCTAGCCACCACCGTTAACGTCAACGCCGGTCTGAGCGGTGTCGGCCATCGCGCTGGAACACTGATCCGCCGTTTGCAGAGTTTCCCCAGTTATCCCCCAGCCGGTCACCCAGCCGGCGGCAGTGAAAGGAAGGCGCTGACCAGTGATGGTTCGGGGCTGGGTGGTGTAAGCATTGGGCTAGATGGGGTCGGCAGGGGGCTTGATAGTGTGAGCATGGGGCTAGGTGGCGTTAGCTTAGGGCTAGGCGGGATTGGCATGGGCCTTGGTGGGGTTAGGGTGGGGCAAGATAGTATTAACATGGGGCCTGGGAGTGTTGGCTCAAGGCTAGGCAGTGTTAACGCCGGGCTGGCCGATGTAAGAGGGGGGCTAGGCAGTGTTAGCGGGGGGCTAGGTGGTGTTAGCGCTGGGCTAGGCGGTGTTAATATGGGGCTGTGTGGGGATGGCACAGGGATAGGGGATGTTAGCGGGGGCCTCGACGGTATTAGCTCCAGGCTAGGCGGGGGAAGCCGCAGGAGGAACTACGTATGCCGGGCCTGTGGGAAGGCCTTCTCCGGGCTGTCCAACCTGGAGGCCCACCAACGGGTCCACACGGGGGAGAAGCCCTTCAGCTGCTCCACCTGCGGCAAGCGCTTCTCGGAGGCCGGCAACCTGAAGAAGCACCAGCGGGTCCACACCGGGGACAAGCCCTATAGCTGCCCCCGCTGTGGGAAGCGCTTCGCCTGGGTCTGCAGCCTCAGGACCCACCAGCAGACCGGAGCCGGCTGTGGGCTCCAGGGGGGCGGACCGGGGCGGCCGGATCAGTGACCGGGTTCTGAGGACTAGCAGGACTCTCTGGCCTGAGTCCACGAGGGCTCTGATGCTGATTCAAGTCATTTAGTCACTCCCACCAGTCAGGATGTTTTAACCTCTGGAGAGGGGAACCAACCAGGACCTTTACCGACGGTTACCTCTGAAAAGAACCAGACACGCAAATATAACCTCAGGGACAACAGAGGCACTGCGACATGAGTCAGACCTCAAACATGGTCAGTACCTTCCAAGCACTTGAAGAGGGGGATGCATACTGTGAGGGGGGTATGGGTGGAGGAAAGTAGCTGTCCTGGTCATTGAAACATTTTGTTATCATCAGGAGACATTCCTTGTGTGAGGCATGTCTCACACAATCTTTTGGGGATTATAAACCCAAAAGGTGTTGAAGAATACATTTGGTTCACATTTTCACAGTTTTGCCTCTGAACCACAACTGTTCCTTATTGACTCCTCACAGTACTGCAGAGTGTCCCATGAAATATTGTGATGTACAAACCCTTTACAATACCACTTACTACTTTTCTAAATACATGAATTCAGGGAAACCAAAGCAAACTATTTTTTTAAATGTCTTCAAAATAAGTGCAGTGTAGGAGGGTGTTTTAAATAGTTATTTGTTAAAATAAAAAGTATTGACAAATAAGGATCTAAATTTCCTTGGTATTTTGGTTGAAAGTTGTATAGGTCGGTGATCGCTTCACGTGAATACTGTATGTCATCATAACACGCGCCACATCATGAGGGAGGCAAGTAACAACATTGACATGCAGACACCGTGTTGACCTTTGGATAGTACGACAACGTCACCATAATGGAGGCCCAGACTGGCCTGTTAACGAGTGAACTGCCGTTTTTTCCTGTACGAGATGGTTAAGTTCTCAACCGATTTCAAGGAGTCGTTTAAATTTAACAGTTTATGATCTACATGGAGTAATAAAACATTGGGTAAAACAGCTATTGGTATGCGAAAATGATGTGCACGCACCTCTTCAGCCTGTTGAGACGCGCAGTCCTCCCGGAGCTTAGAACCGCGTCACTGCGACTAGTCCCAGTCTCATGACACCTTAGATGACTGCAGTGTATTTTGAGAACGTTTTGATGCTTTTCACAGCTAAATATCCAAAGCAACAGGGGTTTGAGCAGCCCTATTTGCAGTCAGTTCATGTAATTTGTGTACATTTTTGGGTGAAAAACTATTTTGCCCCTGGTGTATGCTTGAAGGAGGGCAAGAATTATAGATCACCGATTATCGTATTTCAATGGAATTGTATCCTTATGAAAGAGTATCGACCTTTTGTTTCACAGTCTTAATAGCAATAATAAGATGTGCCCTCAAAATGCTCAACTATGAGGTTTGAAATGTCAGTGAGAAAGGAAAACTAGTTTTAGTCCGATACCAACATAACATTTTCATATACTGAAAAAAGTAACAACCATCAGACTTGTGAATGGTATTTGAATTCCTAAACATGTTGTGCTATTGGTCGATTCCATGTAAAACTAGGGTTTGGCCAAATAACTGCCCAGCCCTACATTCAAATAAAGTGTGTGGGGCACTTCTGAAGATCTGCACGAGCTCGGATGGAGAAGTTTAAACCAGGCTTTATAGTTGTAGTCGGTCTGCCTTTGAACATTCACACCTTGTGGTCACGTATCATACCACCAGGTGCGAGTTTGATTAGCCGGTACTAGCCGTTTTGAAAATCGGCCTCTTCCGACATCACAGGAGGGCATGTCCACCAAGTTGTATGACGGATATATGAGCAACATTTTCTACAGTCCACTGGGTAGGCTGGTAGACTGATCTATCCAGGGCACATCTAGTAGGATACGCCCGGTTGTGATGTAGGCTCATCACACTCACACCTGGTGGTCTAATATGGGACCTCTCAAGTCATCCCGACCCTGGAGGACACGAGACCCATGACCGTACTCTTGTGTCCAGGGCCGTCGTTAAGGGGTGAAAGGTGATGACGATTCTAGGGGCCCACAGCCCAGGGGGGGCCCATGGCAATAAAATAATTTTAAAAAAAATTAAAAAAAGTAACTACCAGCCCATAGTACTAGGCCCCCCCCCCCAAACAATTGCCCCTTCCACCCCCCCCCCCCCCCCCCCCGTCAACAATTGCTCCTTCCACCCCCCCCCCCGTCCCCCCCGTCAACAATTCAGCGCAGGGGGGCCCATCAGTACCTCTTGTATAGGGGCCCAGGACTTGTTGCAACGGCCCTGCTTGTGTCGCAGCCTCTCAGGTCCTACCAGGCCGCAGCACACCAGAGCTCCAGTGGTCATGAGGACTTCAACCGGTTTATTGATAACCATATACTTTGAAACACTGAAAACATGTCTGAAAGAACACTTGGAAGGGAAGCCGCCGCCGCTGTGAACGTTCCGGTCGGTGCCACCAAACCCGCACAGCTACTTGTTCAGTTCTACCTCACATTGTCAATGTAGTGGACAGAGACCGACAGCATCACACCTCTCGAAATATTTAGGGGTCTCACAAAAATCACAAAGCTGTCGTGAAGGGCATCGCAACCGATGGAGTAGGACGGCCCTCCTGGGCGAAACTGGTCGACCTATCAGAAGGAGACCTCAACAATAGTTGGCCTATCAGAAGGAGACCTCAACACTTGTTGGCCTATCAGAAATAGACCTCAATACTGGTTGGCCTATCAGTAGGAGACCTCCACACTGGTTGAAGGCGAGGGACTCAGCAGCCCCGGATGCCTATCTGCTACAGTCTGAATGAGATCTGTATTTACATCTAGGTTGTTTTCTATCATCATTGTTTGTTTATGAAATGTATCTGTTAAAGTGAGCGTGTGACAACTCCATTTGTAGGTGAATGATGCTGGTACTTAACCAGAATTTGGTCATGACTTTAAACTGAACGAATGCGGACTCGGTTTACTGAACAAAACTGAACGATACCCACATCTCAAAGATGGTGCCATGAAATAAACACATCAACGTATGAACACATGCTCTGCTAAAGCTCTAAAGGCTCCTCTCAGCTCTGGAGGTGGAGCCGAGAAGGTTTGAGGTCAATGTGCTCCAGAAGGGTCACAGTTTCGTGGCCTCTGAGTGCATCTCAGGAATGAGACCAGAGGGGACGAAAGTCAAACAGAGGACCGGACGTTGTAGTGTGTCTCCAGGCCTGACCCAACAGGCGGGGTCCGGGTGGGGTTCAGGTCTGACTTTAACTACTGCTCGACAAAGCAAACAGCAACAAGGGTCTGGAAGAGAGAGCTACGTTCTCTTATTCTGTATACGACTCTAAGACTCACTCTGGAGCATAATCAATAATAAATAACTCAAACGTCTCATGGACTCATCATCAACCTGTATGGTTGATCATTTGATTGATCCTGCCTAGTATCACCATCTGCTACAATGGGAGTTAACAGAACTTGGCGTTTGATTTTATACCATTGAATAAAAAAGTGCTTTGCTACACGGATGATAGTGTCCAATATCTGAGCGGTCGTCACTCAGCTGATGAGAAACCGTTTGGTCACACTGGTGATTCTACAGCTCTTCCAGCCGTGCGGTCACTCGAAGCAGAAATGTACATTTGTGGGATTGTTATGCCATCTCTGTTCGTGCTCGTGACTTTGCAGCCATGATAGTGTTTGTACTATTGGGGCCAGTATTCATATTGATAAATCCTATACAGTCTCGGTTTATCTTGTAGTTGTTCCCAGAGGCAAGATAGTGGGTTTCCGGTCCAATCTGTGGCCATAACTGCCATGAACACTGCCCGTTATAGATCCAGTATCTTATCCACTGACTGGGAGATGTGTGGTCTCCACTGTGATGAAGTTAATCTCAGGATGTCATGTTGTCCCCCCACCCCCCCAGACCCACACAGAGCAGTATTTAGGTCCACAAGATTCTGCTAGAAGCTACTTCCAGAAGGATCTTCTCTTAGATCGCCGCGAGAAGTCACATGCATGTTTCAGAAGGTTTGATGCAGCTTGCGGAGCGTCGCGACAGAACGCCTGGGTTCCCCTCTCAGAGGACCTCGTCAGGCCGACCTTCACGAGGGGTCTAAGGAACAAACCAGCCACGGCCCCCTGCTGGCCACCTAGAGGCCACACTGGGACTGTTGCCGGTGGCGACGGACGCTACACATCTGGCTGAAGGACTGTCCGCAGCGTGCGCAGCTGTAGGGCTTCTCCTGCGTGTGCACGGTGCGGTGGCGCTTCAGGTGGCTGGAGGAGATGAAGCTCTTCCCGCACAGCGAGCAGCTGTAGCGGCGCTCCCCCGAGTGGATGAGCAGGTGGACCCGCAGGTTGTTGGGCTGAGCGAAGCCCTTCCCGCAGTGGGGGCAGCTGAACGGCCGCTCGCCGGCGTGCACGCGCCGGTGCAGCTCGAGCGCCGGCGCGCTGGGGAACACGCGGCCGCACACCCCGCACACCATGGGTTCTTTGGCCACGCCGCCCAGGGCACCAATGGCCGAGGGAGGGGCGGCGGCGGGGCCGGGAGGGCCCGCGGCGGCGGCTCCGGCGGCGGCTAGGTCGAAGGAGGCGGCGAAGGAGGCCATGTCGTGCGCCGCCGCGCCGCCGGGGAAGACCATGGTGGGGGGGGCCGTCGAGACAGTCCGCCCCCCCGCCCTGGCCCGCGAAGGACGCCGCCGGGTGGCCGCCCTCGGGGTTCCCCAGGCCCAGCTGAGCCACCGCGAACGCGGCCCCCAGGTGGCTGACGCGCTCCTGCATCCAGGCCAGGTCCAGGCCCAGGCTGAGGCGCTCGGGGCTGGGAGGGGCCGCCGCCGCCGCCAGCTGGTCGGACTCCGCCTCCAGTCCGGCCGCCGCCGCCTCCGGCTTCAAGGCCACGTCAGAGGCTCCGCCCCCGTCCAGGTCGACCTCTCCGTCGCCCGCCGCGGCGCCGGCGGGGCCCCTGGGGGCCTTCCGCCGGGCCCTGCAGGTCAGGTCCATGGTGGCGCCGGCGGGGCCCCCCAGGCCGGCGGAGCAGCTGGCCGGGGGCTCCGAGGGGCCGGGGTCCTCGGCCGTCGGCAGCACTGCAAGGCCAGGAGGAGAAGAGACGGGTCAGGGACACACTCGCATACACAACAACACGGGCTTCAATGGCGGCTCCTCCTCTTCGAGTGAGGAGGGTGTCTGTTCTCCAGGGTGAGCCACGTCTACTTAGAAGGGGGGGGGTTCTAAGGAGCCTGTGACCAGACCGTCTTGGTCCTTGCACGTGACTTAACATACGATTGTATTTATTGTCCTCCTAATCTTCTTTTCTAACTTTGTGCTCGTGTTTGACTCATGGCTGCTTTCTTGACCGGGTCAAACTTCAGAAATGATATTTTGAATCCCACGGAGACATGAAAGTTATGATGAATTTCGGTTTTAGACTGGCGTCACAGAGACTACGGTGCGACGACGAGAGCACCCACCTGTGGAGAGACCGCGCTCCGAGCGGATGTTCAACTCCACCTTGAGGTCCAGGTTACAGTCTGACTTCTCAGCGGCTTCCTCCTTCACCAGGGGCTCCAGCACGCCCTCCTCCTGTGGAATAAAGCCAGGGAGAGCCTCAGTAACAGCCTGTACGACAGCCTCAACGACAGGTTTGTGTGGGGTCTGGAATACAGAATACAATCACTAGATCACCATACCTCTTACTCGGCACAATAACTTATTTCCTGGTCATGCAAACAATATAATATAACGAACCAGAACCACGCCAACATAGTCACTCAAAACTCAGCTCGCAATAAAAACTATTTTACCTGACATAAATGCAAGCCGGCTAGACCTCCCATAACAACCAACAAGGAAATGATAACAATAAAGTCTA
The DNA here is from genome assembly GCF_026213295.1 of Gadus chalcogrammus. Classification (NCBI taxonomy): domain Eukaryota; kingdom Metazoa; phylum Chordata; class Actinopteri; order Gadiformes; family Gadidae; genus Gadus; species Gadus chalcogrammus. The sequence continues at coordinate 21,802,110 of NC_079414.1, read as the reverse complement.
ACCGCCCTCGTTCCGAGGCACTGTGATCTCATGGAGAACCAAAGACTCTTCTATAGCAAATAAAGTACTCTCCGTCTACAACAGCCTCCACAACAGGTTAAACGATAGCCTCTACAACAGCTTTAATAAAAGCCTCAACAACAGTTTCAAATACAGCCTCAACAACAGCCTGAACACTGTCGTGAACAGAAGGTTCATTAACGTGGTAACACAAGTATGCAAGATTCCAGAGGTGGCTGTGCCACTCCAATGCAATAGCATAACCCCCCATGGTGAACCAGTGACGATTCAGCATGACTGAATCGATCACAGATAGATAACAATCAGAAATCACTACAACCACAGCCCTTAACAACAGCCTCAACGACAACTCAACAGTTTCATAAGATACTTTCTTTAACCCATCCTAACTTGGTAGGAGCAGGGTCACACAGTGTAGCCAATGTGTAACCAAATCCAGTTGTATTGCCCTTGCCTTGCTTATGGGCAGTGCGGGAGGGTTATCTTGCAAGGAGGGACATGCAAACTCCACACAGAAGGAGTGAGTGGAAAGACCCGGAGCCCCGAACCTCCTTCTTGGGCTGAGGTGGACCTGGCCCTCCTGCTGGGGGCACCCATACCCAACCACAGGGTCAACATTAGTTGAGAGTGAAATATGAAATATTTCCCAACACAAAAAACTGCATTTACCTGCGACAGGTCGTGAGGTGTGTCTTCCATGGCCATGTGACCTGTGACCATGGGCACATCACAGGTTATTTGATCTTCTGGTTCTGAAACAAGCAATTATTGACCATTTACAATAACTCAGTATTTAGCATTTAATCTATAATATTACAGTATGAGAAATATTTATATTCATCAGTATTATATATTCTAATCTATTATGTTTGTTGACCAGAATATGTCTCAATGATTCCATTAGAGACGTTCCAAATGGAAGAGGACGTAAATTAATGCTATTTAATTTCAAAACACTTGTAATTGGTCGTGTCATTATAGTTACATGAGAGAACTCAGCGTGTAGCTGAACCCTGTTATTACACACTATTCATAGTGCGGTGATGGTTGTCACGGCAGAACATGGATGCTGAGATCCATATCGATCTGCATGTTTTGAAACCATTACAATCTCTACATATAGTTTGTGTCATACGCCTATGTATCGGCTGTTGACCAAAATGTTCCTTATCGACTCATCCTTACCTTCGGGGGGCCGATACTGGACGTTGTGCAGATCATCAGCTCGCTGGATCCGTCTCCTCATCTTCCGCTCGTAGGTCCGCATCTTGACGTCCATGTCCCGTAGTTTCCGTCGCAGCGCGTCGTTTTCCTTCTCGCTCTTCTCTCGCTCCCTGTCCATCTGGGAGCGCAGGGCTGCGTATCCGTCGTCCACCAGTTTGCAGATCTCCACCACGGCAGAGTTGGCCAGCATCTCTATGATGGAAGCGATCTGCGCTTGAAAGCCAACACAATCCGCCATCATCGCCATCTCCTCTGACCCGCAGACCAGCCGCACGCAAATGAGCAGCAATTAGAATGACGACGCCGAATACGACCGTTGTGGTTCACCACGTTGGGCTCCTTGCATGCAGGGACTCCCGTTTTACATTACAAGAGAAAATACAAAATTTTTCCAATTGTTACGATGTTGTGGCTCGTCTGAGTTCCCGTCGCTTTGCGATGACGTCAGTTTGTTGTCCTGCATTCTGATTTACTGACGTCATTAGGATATTCGCGTGTCCTTTGGAAATCACAGGAAAAATATGAGATACTTTTTTTTTTATAAATAATACTCAAATTAAAATGCCCGACTCCAGAATGTTTCATTAAAGTTTTAATTTAAAACACTTAATTTTTTGTATAACCCTTAACAGTATTTCTGAAATATATCAGTTCTAAAAAAAAAAGAAGCACACTAATATATAAATTATTATTATTACACGTTTTTTACAAACCGCCCATTGTAGGCACGTTGATACATTATATTTTGAAATATATAGGCTATAAAAAACAGCACACTAAAATATAAATTACTATAAAAAAAATGTTTACAAGCCACCCATTGTAGGCAGGTTCAAACCGTCCCTGGCGTCCCTGATGCTAGAGCGCGGCTACGGTGCCATGCGGCTCCTTCCTGACGTGCAGGGCCTGGTGCCGCACCATGTTCCCCAGGAGGGAGAAGCGCTTCCCGCACTGCGAGCAGCCGTAGGGCCGCTCGCCGGTGTGCACGGCCTGGTGCACCTTCAGGCTGCACGCCTGCGAGAAGCGCTTCCCGCACACGCTGCAGCCGAACGGCCGCTCGCCCGTGTGCACGCTCATGTGGCGCTTGATGTGGCTGGACTGGGAGAAGTGTTTCCCGCACACGCCGCAGCGGAACGGCTGCTCCGCGGCCGGAGGGTGGAGCCTCTGGGCGTGGAGCTGCTGCAGGTGGAGGAAGGGTTGGCGGAGGTGCCCCGGGTGGGGCCGCGGCGGGGCCACTGGCCCGCCGGAGAATTGACCCCGGGCGCACGGCGGGGCGTCCCGATGTCCCCGCCCGTCCGACTCGGCGGTCTGAGGGTCCCTCGCCGTGGTGACGGAGGAGGAGGAGGAGGTCCGGAAGGAGAAGGCGGAGGCCAGGCGCTCCTCCGCACCGCCCTCCCAGAGGCCAGGAGCGCTCAGCGCCTGCGCTACGTCGGGGGAGGAGAACAGGTCATGGAACGAGTCCAGGGAGGGGCCGTCCTCCTCCGAGGGCGTCGCCATGCCGGCCGCGTCCTCATCGGCGCACGGCGAGGACGACGCCCACTCAGACCGTGACGCATGGGAGCTCCCTGGGTCAGAGGTCAAAAACTCCACCCCCGGCTGGGCGTGGCACCCTCCATCGCCGCCAGCCCCGGCGCTCTCAGGGGCGAGGGAGGTACACTCAACCAGCACTGAAGAGAGAGAGAGAGGACGAGATACAGGGAGGGAGAGAGACAGTAAGAGAGAGAGAGAGAGAGAGAGAGAGAGAGAGAGAGAGAGAGAGAGAGAGAGAGAGAGAGAGAGAGAGAGAGAGAGAGAGAGAGAGGACGAGTTACAGAGAGGGAGAGATACAGTGAGGGAGAGAGAGAGAGAGAGAGAGAGAGAGAGAGAGAGAGAGAGAGAGAGAGAGAGAGAGAGACAAAGAGACAAAGAGACAAAGAGACAAAGAGACAAAGAGACAAAGAGACAGAGAGAGAGAGAGACAGTGACAGAGAGGGGACAGCGGGAAACAGGGTGAGTTAAAGGGATCCTATTATACATATTTTATTCTCATTAATAATTCTTCAAAATAGGGCTGTCAAAAATGAATTTAACATTTAAGCGTTAATTTATTTTCAACGCAAATTACGACACTTCCATATTTTGCACAGCAGCCGCCATCCGATATTTGCAAGGTCAATCTTAAATGTTCATTAATTTGGCTACATTCACCCCTTAACTATTAACAACCCCTCATTGGAAGGGGTTGTAAGTTACAACTTGTAACCTTGTCTATCTAGTGGTGAGGTAACCAGAGCTCCGCTGTGGAATAGGGGATCATTAAAAAAGGCCTCGTTAGACCATAGGTCACAGTAAGAGGTTTAGATCACCAAATTCTATCAGCGCTTCAATGCTCTACTAATCTGCCACAATACCTTTATGTCTTTCAAATTGAAATCTCTTCATTTTGGAGGCTTTTCCAAGCCATTTTTTATATTTGGGTTAATCGATGATTAATCGAAGCATGTCGTGTGATTCAATATTTAAATCAATTGAAAGCCCAACTTCAAAACAATGATTCGGCAATGTATTGTAAAACAAGGTCTGTGCATCGTCTGTGGTGTGGTATACGGCCCTGGACTCATCCATCGGACCGCCTTGATGATTGGTGTTTCGGGAGACGGTACGCAATTCAATAACGCTTGAAACTGATTTAGATCAGTGCAAACTTTGAAAAATGTGTCATTACACAAAATGTACTACACTAGAGAGGGATTTATCAAGCAACCTCACTACTGATCTAGTCTGGGTCCAGGTCTGGTTAGAGATACTGATCTAGACTAGTCTGGTACTGGTCTGATTAAAGGTACTGATCTAGTCTCGTTCCAGGTCTGGTACGTACTGCCGCTAGCAGGGAGCTCCCGATGGCGTTCTCCCATGATGCACCCTGTTAGCTCCTCTTCCAGCTGCTCTGCCTTGATCACCACCACAGGCTTCTGAGAAAGAGAGAGAGAGCGAGAGCGAGAGCGAGAGCGAGAGCGAGAGCGAGAGAGAGAGAGAGAGAGAGAGAGAGAGAGAGAGTGGGGGGGGGGAGAGAGAGAGAGAGAGAGAGAGAGAGAGAGAGAGAGAGAGAGAGAGAGAGAGAGAGAGAGAGAGAGAGAGACCAGAATAACATATATATAGAGAAGATACAGATATACTGTACTGTACTATAATAGCTCTATAGAGCAGCAGATATAGATATACTGTACCTGATTTAACAGCTCTATAGAGCAGCGGATATAGATAAACTACCTAACAGCTCTATTGAGCAGCAGATATATATATATATATACTGTATCTAATATAACAGCTCTATAGAGCAGCAGATATAGATAAACTTTACCTAATATTACAGCTCTAGTCTGTAGAGCAGCAGATATAGATAAACTGTACCTCCTCAAGCAAGTCCGTTTCTCCATCCTGACCTCCAAGGAGAGAGTCAGCACTGTGATTGTGACCTAGAGATGAAACAGACTCATGACTGGTATAAATATGCATTTCATATTTCACAATGCTTAGGTTAAGTTTTGAGCTTTTTGTATGTATCAATCGATATGTAGAACAAAAACATGAGCCTTTAACCCTGTTACTCATCCATCGTTCAACAGAAAAGTGTCATGAACCTTTAAGGCTGTAACTCCTCCATCGTACAACAGAAACATATAATAAACCTTACTAACTCATCCATCGTTCGACAGAAACCTTGTCATGAACCTTTAACACTGTAACTCATCCATCGCGGAGGTGAGAGAACAGCAACACAACCTTTCTCGGGGCAGCTCCCCAACGGCGGGACGGGGGCTCCAACTTCCATCAGCCGCAGTTTGCTCTTCAGTTCCAGGTTCTCTCTCTGGGTCCGGGACACCTCCAGCCTCAGGTGGGTATAACCATCGTCCACCAGCTTGCAGATCTCAAGAACGGCCGTATTAGCCAAGACCTCCACAATGGAAACCAACTGAGTGTGAAAATTCCCGTAGTTCTCCATCGCCATGTTTTACTTTAAAATAATCCCGGCTATGCTGCGATGCCAATAATGCCAATTGATCATCAAAAGGACGCCAACGACGGTCACCCGTCCATAAGTCAAGTCACACCATATATATGAATTGTAATATTTCAATAAATAATCGAGGTTTGTTTACTTCCGGGTGTACCATAAATACGAGCCCATCGTTACCGTAAATTCAGGAGTAGAGGTTACCACACGGAGAGAATTCTTTAATTCATACTAATGTGAGGAATGAGAGAGGCGTGGTTTGTATTCAAGCTGTATACTTTATAAAATGTATAGATGATTGTAAGGATTATGTCCATCCTGTCTCTTATTCCTCTGTCATCCCAAACTGTCTTGCCACACTTCTGATACCTTCAGATAAATGTACTCCAATATTGAACTTTCCAAATATTCAATTAAAAGTATCTCCGATTTTTCCTAAGCTCTGCTTAGAAATGAGCAAACTTCCTCACGGCCTCGTGACTTTCGGGAAGTGCTACAGCCGTCATTTTCTTTGTGTGTTGTGTTTATTCTTCGGTGCAATGGGATCTTGTTGCAGCCACGTGACACTGCTGTGAATGAGTTAACTCTAGATAAGAAAAACGTGGCCTCTCCGAATTCCTGGCTTCCACCCTCAAAGTCTATTCAAACAGGACTACAGGATCCATTTCTGTCCTGGCTTGAAAAAAAACCTACAAATACTTTGAGATGGCAGTAGTCTTTTTATTGTTTGCAATATTTAGCCTACATTTCCAAATAGGTTTAAGGAGGGACGTTCCCATACAAAAGCTCATAATGGAATGAATACCAGATATTGATCTGGTCAGGAACAGAGCGACTGCTGGGTAACATCCTCAGTGTGCAACATGTGACCACAGTATCATCACCCCCCCCCCCCACCTACTACAGCTGAAACTGTGTGACACAAGTGAACTTCAAATGGCCTGAAACCACATTACTGGGGTACCACCAAAATATCCTGAGGTTACAAAAAAAGCTTCAGGATCTTCGGCTTGAAGACTTGCATCTTGCTGGCGTCCATGTTTTTCACCATCTCCTGCGCTGCCAGGATGTCTTTATGGGCCTCGTCAAACAGCTCTGTTCCCACGGCGACCCGAACCCTCTCGCGCCAGGCTGCGAGTCTGGGACGGGACTCAAACACGTCCAGACCAGAACCTACCGGCTGACACGGACACACAGAGGGAATACGATCAGGAGAGTTCCCCAAAACCCCCCCGAACCCCGCCGTGTTTAGAGGAAGGAGCCTAGAGAAGGAACACTGGGGGGACCCCTTCTCCCAGAGACACATAGGGGTGCAATCTAGTGACTTAAATATTGGATGGAGGGAGAATAGATCAACCTAGATCAACCTTATTCACAGACCACTAGGGCGTAAGATTCCCCAATAACTATTTTTATGCACAGGCAAGAAAACCTGGGATTTGTACAATAGGTCCCCTTTTCTTTGGTTGATTTGCGGTTTAAGGTGACGGGTTTGAATCCCTTTGACAGCGGGTGCGACAGCGGGGTGGCTGACCTGCATGATCTCCACGATGGCGACCAGGTCGGCCAGCGAGACCTGCTCTCCAGCGATGAAGGGCCGATCCTGGAGGAATTTATCCTCCACCAGCTTCAGCGATCCGTTCAGGTCCTCCAGTGCGGCGTCCATTTTGTCCTGAGGGACCTCCACCCCCATGATTTTAGGAATCAGGAGCTTCAGCAGAAGGGAAGAGATACAGTTGGGCAGACAGAACCCCACAGTGCTTCCAGCAGCATTTCTGTAGGGATGGGTCACTCCTCAAAATGGTTCAAAGACTAGCGGTCTGATGACCCCTAGAACGGTGTGCACACCGGGTCCTACGGACACTCTTTTGGGTCCCTATAGAAGCCCTGATGGGTGTGGCCCACTCACCCCCAGACACCAGGGCATGGCCCACTCACCCGCAGCCAGAAGATCTTGGAGCCGTGCATTCGGATGGCCATGTGCTGCCAGGACAGGTACTCATTGACCCTAGCCCGCTGCTGCAGGTCAGAGGGGTACCAGTGAGCCGGGGTCTGGAACTTCTCAGCCAGATACTGCATGATGGCCACGCTGGGACGGACACACACACACACACACACACACACACACACACACACACACACACACACACACACACACACACACACACACGATTACTTTTACAATCGCCTACAATTTGTACAATCTTTCCCATTATAAGTTGAAATAGTCCCATGTCTTTGAATAGGGGTTTTCCATGTCTTTGAATAACCCCTAACGGTTGCCCTATTTAAACTGCAGACCACACAAACGAATACCTCTCTGCCAGACAGAAGTCACCGTCGCGGATGGCTGGTGCTTTTCTCATCATGTTGATTTTACCAAAGTCCTCTCCATACTGATGCCCTGAACGCAAAATACACAACACTTCATTCGGCCTGCCATGATCATTGCCTTTCCTTTCCGTATAGGAACTTTCACTCCGCCGACTACTATCCAGCAAATAACTCTGCTTGTTTTACTTTGTATCAGGTCATCAGCCTAAAGGGCTTTTATTGCACGTTTTTTGATATAGGCCAGAATGGTGAATTACTTCATGCAAACTTAAATGACAAAAAATGTCTACTTTGACGAGGAAATGCCTACCTTCGAGCAGAGAAATCTTTTTGAATTCGAAAGGGATGTTATTCTTTTTGGCGAAGATGTACACGGAGCGACAGGGCTGGGAGAAAAGATCTAGATAGATCTCTAAAGCCATCTTGTTCAAAGTTGTTTGCGTCTTTTTCGAAGACACGAAGCCTTTCTCAGCCCTCTTTTACTAAACCGCCCACGATAGAACCGCCCCGCATTGCGCACCAATCTCTGTCCAACCTCTATTTAAATTATCTACATCTATCTTTTTATTACTCCACGCCTTTCATCTACAAGCTAACCCTATAACGCTGAATCAAGCGCACACAACACTGGCACAGTCGGTTTTGATTTTTACTTCGATCATGCCCATTCTGTCTTCAACCTTTCACCTACTCCGTTGATTTATCCAAACCGTTTTATATGCTTGAGAGGCAATTTAGATTATCTGTATTTGGCAGCCAACATGAAGCACAGGCCCATGTTTCTCACTAAAATGTTTACACTGCCAAATAGAACTAACCTATTTTTTTTCTTTTTCTCTCCCAAAATGTTATAGGCCGGTGAAGGGGGAACGCGGCTGAAAAAATTCTTAAGAGGGGGTACTAGTAGAAGAAGTTAGAGAAACACTACTTTAGAGCTAGCCGTGGTTGGCTGTATTGTCATGCACAAAATCTTGTATTAAAGGACAGATAAACAGTTTTCAATATTTTCTAATTGATTTCCTTTATTTGGCTATACATCAGATCCCTTGTCAGTTATGTCAGGAGTAAAACATCTAAAAATAACATTTACTGAATTATTATTATCATTCCTTCACATACAATAAGGTAATCATGGGCGGAGCTTCCATTTCCCTGGCCACGGTAAGTGATAATGGGCGGGGCTTCCAATCTTCATGGCGTCAGCAAGTGATCACAGGAAACTCATGACCGTCCCCATCTTCCCCACCTGATGAGGCTCCAATGCGTGGAAGCAAATCATGATCCTGCAAACAAAAACACAGGACACCATTTAGCTCCACAATTAAACAAATCCCAATGGGAATACTGCTTATATTATTCCCTCTGGGAATTCCACCTCGCTCTTGGAATACTCCCCCCCCTATGGGAATACTGACTCCCTCTTGGAATACTTTCTCCCTACCTCTGGGAATACTCTCTCTCTCCCTCTATGAATATTCCCTCCCTCCCTCTGGGAATACTCCCTCCCTCCCTTTTGGAATATTGCCTCCCTCCCTCTGAAAAACCTAATTCAATAGAATCCCCTGGCAGTTTAGAACTAAAAAAAACTAAAAAAGATACACTTTATATCTTAAATAGTGTGCGGTACCATTTGTCTGTGTGTAGTGGATCCAACAGCGAGAGGGGTTAAAGATTACTCCCCCACTGAAGGTTAGAGATTGATGTTTGAAGAGCAGTTATTGGTATGCATGAATTGGGCAACATCAGTGCCAGGGTGACGTGGTGGATAACGGTATAGTGTGTGGGTTTACATTGCAGATAGGCTTACAACTAAAGCAGAGTTCATCCACAGTTTCAAGCTTAATTATAATGTTCTACAATTGCTTTTACATTTGAGGAGACCTGTAGTCCCAGCATTCCTTGGATTACACAGTTATTGTCGACTGCTTTCGTTGTTATACTAATTACTGGGTCTTCTACGGATGCCCCTGGGCTGGGCCTAGAGAGCGCTGTAATGTAAACCTACCTGTCTACTGGGATAACTAGTTGTTCCGCGAGGAACGCGCAGATCTTGGCGCTGTGCTCCCGGTTCTTCTCTGCGGTGTCGGTGACTCCGATCGCAGACACGGACAGCATGACGCACGGAGAAGAGGACCCGGCCATCAGGATCGGTAACCCAGGTTTAACCGCAACGTTCATCCTCTGGGAACCACATGGGGGGCTTTAGAGGTTCTTTCAACAACACATGTTCTTAAAAAAAGCTGGTCTAAAGCTTGACAGAAGTTTTAAGATACTCACCTCTTCTGGTTTTCCCAGAGCAGCGGCAGTGCAGGAGCAGAGCTTCTTCAGAAAGTCTGCAGGTAAAACATCCGCAGATATATTGGTGTCCAGAACGATGAAAGGCATGGCTGGTGGTTGGCTTTTGAGTGAGGTCTGCAGGAGAAGCACAGCACCGTTAGTTAGTACCTTTTGCAGTTCAGTCGGATACAAGTTAACTGAGGCAGACTGTCTGAAGGCTCAAAGGTCAAGTGTCGCCCCTACTGGACGCTCGTAATGCTCACATTTCCCTCATCGATGCAGATTATTCATTTTCAGGGCAGGTTAGTTTGTATTAAACAAAACGAGTATAGGTATATTCAGTACCGACTTTTTGTAGAATGTGATTGAAAACGAATAATTTAATACATTGATTTGTTTAGAAGATGTACCAGCAGGCGGCAGTATACAACTTTCCAATTATCTTAGAGGAAGAAAATTTTCTGCGTCGACAGCAGCTCACAGCGCGGCCCCGCTGTTGGGAGTGTACCGACATCACACCACAATAGCTACTAAACATATAAGCAGAGGTGGGGGTAAGTCACTCATGTGCTAGTCAAAAGCAAGTCTCAAGTCATAACCTTCAAGTCTCAAGCAAGTCCCAAGTCACTGTGGTGAGAATCAAGCAAGTCACAAGTCAAGTCATTGCTCTGGTCAAGCAAGTCACAAGTCAAGTCATACAAAAATCTGATGATCTAACCCAGTTTCCACATTAAAAATCGGTAAAGAGAGTGGTTCATAAGTTTAGTTTTCGTTCAACATTAACAATAACTCAAACTATTCAAAACATTCCAAAACCATTATGTGAATAGTTTGAAATTGTTTTTATGATCATAAGGTATGATTATCAGGGAATGTCGGGGTGGTGTTATCAGAAATAAAGATTTTGCACCTTGCCGGAGCTTCCTCTAGCCATCTTTACTACGCAGGATCTCATAACTTGACATTAACACACATGACACATCACATTACATTATACTTTACAACACATTAAATGGCATTACATCACAGTACATTCAAATACATTTCATCACGTCACATTACGTCACCGTAGATGGGAACTTAGTTCATCCATGAAGGGACATTTAGGCCTAGTTTATGACAGCAGCAGACAATACCACAAAAAATTGACGGATCGGCCTAATAATGGTAAAACAATCACACTAGAATAAAATTGAAATAAATACATTAAATTTTTCCAAACATTATTAGTTAAGGTATCAGGTGTAATGGGAAAATTCTGTTTTTATTGGGGAGCAGAGCTGTTGTCAGCATTATGAGACCTGTCTGCAACTGGACAAGAAGTCCTTGCTTTTGTCAACACATTGAACTCCTCCTTGTTGTATGTCGTTATATTATTAGTTTAATAAATAGGCCTAAATGTTATAAGTTCTGATGACCCATTATTTTACACAAAAACGATTAACGTGGTGTGGAATTCACACCACACAGGTTCGATTTTTTTTTTTAATGTAATGTAACATTCTTGATCTGGGTGAAAGAAGTTCTGTCTACAACTAACTAACTGAGGTCCCCTGTTGGCTTGTTTTTATCATAACATAAGGATGGGTGAGTGAGTCTCCTGAATTATAGCGCTTTTCCGGTCTAGCATAATTTCAATTTCCGATCTCTTATTTTCTATGAGCTGTGTATGCCATTTAACTGTCCCCGGAGCTAGGCGGAAAGTAACATGTCCAGGGGAACAAGAACCAACGCAATAAAAATAAATCTGACATTTTTAGACAGCGAAAGCCCTGTAACGGAAAGTCGCACTGTATTTCTCCCCAAATAACGTTAATTTGGAGCAACCCATTCAGGCCTTCCGTGGTGAGATGAGAACGCTTGGAACGGGGTGATGAGTACTTCTGCTCCTGAACAACAGGCGGCGTGCTCACGGACGGACCTATGAAGAGCGTGCTGCTCTTCCAAACACTCCGCTACCGCAAAACAAGACGCCAGGACATTAGTTCCCACTACTGTCTCCTGAAAACAAAGACTGCTTATGCTGTCCTAAAGGGGTTTTAACCAATAGATTGAACGAGGCATGGTTTAAGACTGAAATTGACATATTTTGCGAATGGCCTGAGATAAATACAACGTTTAAAGTTATTTTTTCTTTTACGTCTAGTGTGTTTTTTCACACAACAATGTCGTCTCCCGTGGATTTCCACTCGCAGATTGCATCCATCATAGAGGTCTTGGCTAACGCGGCCGTTTCCAAGATCTGCAAGGTTGTGGACGACGGATATGCTGTCGTTCATCTCGAGGTAACTCAGAACCAGAAGGACAACGAGTTCCTCCGCAGGAAGGTCCGACTCCTGGAGCTGCAGGTCGCTAAGTACCGGGCGGAGAGAATGATTGGACCCGAGGGGACTGTCCGCTTCCCTGGCGCTCGCATACTGGGCAGACCGCACCGCGAAGCCCTGGCAGGTACAGCGCTAAATACGTACCGCTAAATACACACACCTTCACACCCCTCAATACACATACCTCCAAATATACTCTCCTATAAACCCCTAAATACACGCACCTCCATATTGACTTTTTGAAGAATTCCAGATACATTTTAAACGACACAATCTAATTTATGATAATACAATTTTTATTGGTCAAGACCTTCAGTGGGAGGTAGGACTATGTTATTATAAAGATCTTCAGTGGGAGGTAGGACTATGTTATTATGAAGACCTTCAGTGGGAGGTAGAACTATGTTATTATAAAGACCTTCAGCGGGAGGTAGGACTACGTTATTTTAAGACGGTGGTATTATCAGAGGGTGGACTAGGTAGGACTATCTTGCAGCAGATTTGGTGTTAAAGTGCAGTGGTGTCTGGCAGGTCCGTTCCCCCAGGGCCGGCTTCGGGGGCTGGGCCGCTGCCAGAAGACTCCCACCTTACCCCGGGACCAGGACCCCCACCAGCAGGTGGTGACCTCCACCAAGATGGAGGTACTTTGGACATCCACCCTGTGTGGTAGTGTGATGGACTGTTGTGAATACGTCCCGTAACATGTACATGAGGACACTGCTCTCCTCTGTTTCAGGTTGTGGAGGCGGAGCCTCTGAGGATCGTGAAGGTGGAAGGGGCGGATCCTAGCGAGTCAGACCACACCTCCAACAGACCAGACGCCGGCTCGGGGCCGACGCCCCTTGCTGGACCCGAGGAGCCGCGCAGCCAATCGGAGGTCAGTGGATCAGATGCCCTCTCCTTGCTTTTCACCAGCGGCTGCTCACAGGAGCCACTAACAGGAAGTGATGTCAGAGCGGGTAGTCAGCTGTTTCCTGTCGAGCAGAAAGAGGGACGCCAGAGGCAGACGTGGTCCGACACCACAGCGGCGTTCACTCAAACTCTTTCTTCATGTGACGACCGTACCGTCGCCGCGGTGATGGTGGTCGACGACGACGAAGCGGAGGACTATCTCTGGTCGGGCGGGCTTCAAAAAGAGCATGAGAGGGGGAGAGAGGAGCAGGGATGGAGAGAGGAGAGGAGGAGAGAGGAAGAGCAGGGATGGAGAGGGGAGTCCTTCACCGCAGGTCATGGGTTCATTGCGCCAGGACTGTCGCTATCAGAAAGCCTCCCAGCTAGCTCCGCCCACAAACTCCACTACAGACCCCCGTTGACCCCTGACCCCGGGCGTCTCGCCCCCCACGGCTGCGGCATCTGCCGCAAGCGCTTCGGCCAGGAGGCGGAGCTACAGAAGCATGCGGCGTGCCACCGGCGCCGGCGGGCCCACGAGTGCTCGCTGTGCGGGAAGAGCTTTGTTAGCCGAAGCAAGTTGGACGTGCACGGCTACGTGCACACGGGGGAGCGGCCCTTCAGCTGCACCGTCTGCCCCCGGCGCTTCTCCCATCCCAGCAACCTAAGGAGACACCAGAAGCTCATGCACAACCACTGACCCCAACTGGGGTCAGTGATACAGGCATTACATCTCCACCCCCCACTGACCTCTGGAGGTGAGTGCACACTAGTGGTCCTCGGGCCTCCCTGTGGGCGTCAGAGACTCAGACAACATAAGGCTTCATAGATCCTTACAGCGCTCGCGCTGCAGCAATAGGTTTGATTGTTGAATGAAGTCTGCTCGTTTGTATATCTTTGTACACGATTTGAATAAATCCTATAAGATTCTGGTTGTTGGTCTTTTGTGTAAAAAATAGCGCCTTTCTGAAGAGACAACTACGATTAAAGTAAGGAATGAACCACTCAGGGTCTTTCCATTATTAGAAAGGAATGTACGACGGCGGTGGTGATATTGATTGGGAGGCCCCAATGAATGTCACAGTACAATCATACCCTGCTTAGTGCTTACTGGCCATCTCGACGACGTTCATGTCAATAATTGAAGTACCAATTTATTTAGTATGAGGTCACACTGAAGATGAGCCTACGGCCCACTGGTGAAAGACCGTGGAGTTGCATTATTATGTATGTTACCAACTGGATGTGAGTGGGCCACAGTTTGTAAAAGTTTATCGCCAAAGGTCTTGCCAAGGAGAAGCCAACCAATCTTCTAGTTGGCCACTTTTAGTCAAAACACAAGACAGAGGCAAAAGTTAGCAGCAATTTATTGAAGTTTCATCAAAAACCGTTCATATTTTACAATTACCAATCAACCAAACAAACAAAGAGATGAAAGTGTATTCTAGTGTTATGATTCCAAATGGCTGCCGACCCTTACACCAATGCCGTCACACCTTAAACAAATCAAACACAAAAGGATGAAATGTTAAACCATTTGGTTGGTAAAGAGATGATGGATTTCAAACGGCACAATCTTTCAACTTCAAGGGTGCTGTCTAGAATGCTGTCTACATGTCCATAGAGGCTGTGTTTATAGAGGCTATATATGCGTTTATAGAGGCTCTATATATGTGTCTGTTTATATAGGCTCTATATCCATACACATGTTTATAGAGGCTCTATGTGTTCATAGAGGTTCCATGTTTTGAAGAGCTTCTATTGCCTCGTTTCCACCGAGCTGTGCGGTTTATAGAAGCTCAGTTTTTATAGAGGCTCGATATATTAGTGTTTATTGAGGCTCTATATCTGTGTTCTGGGTTAAAAGAGGCTCTATGTTATTGCGGGTCTGTGTTCATAGAGGCTCTATATTGGTTTATAGAAGCCCAAATGGGATTATATAGGCTCTATATTGGTTTATAAATACTCTGTTTATAATGAATCTATGTTTAAGAACTCTTACCATAGGAGGACTTGCACTGTTTGAGGACCTCGCTGAACCCTTCACAAAGGCTGAGGTCGCCCTGGGTCGTCGCACAGTCCAGGAACTGCCTCACCTCATAGTGGCAGGGTCCGGAAGCAGCGGGGGCCGGCCTGGGGGCCTCCTGCAAATTACTTTGAGTTAGTCGCTGAATGTAATCCCACACCACTAGGGGGACCAGCCGGAGGACCCGTGCTCACCTGGTAGGCGGGCCTGGCCGGCTCCGGGCTGCTGCTGCTGCTGCTGCTGCTGCCTCCACTGAAGGCTCCGGTGAGGGCGCTTCCCATCACGCTACCCATGGCCGAGCCCACTGCTACCCCAGCAGCGGTGGTGGCCATCTGGGCCATGAGGCCTGGCCCCTGGGGCTGGGCTGGGGCCATGGCAGCAGGGGCGGGCTGGACAGGCATGGGGGCGTGGGAGGGCGCGTGGGACGGGGCGGGGCTGTGACTGAAGAAGGACTATGGTTATTAGCCGCTAGCTAGCAGTGCGAGGGTTAGCCACTGGCTAACAGTGTGGTGGTTAGCCACTAGCTAATCTGCGATCCAGCAGTCTTTCCATGTTCTAGCAAAGTGGGGCAGACGGCAAAGCCTGTTTAGGAACTGCAAGGGGCGGAGTTAAGCATTGTTTCCTCTTTTGGTGCGGAGATTTCTACCAAAGAACACTTTGAGTGAATTAGGCTTTCAGCTACTGATTTTAAAGGTGTATTTGTACATTGACCAGTCTTAACGGGGTTGATTGGAAACCTTTACAGAAACTTATTTTTATTTAAATTTTTTTACAGTTTACTACTTCAGCTACTGATCCAGTTTGTGTTCACAAGTAAGGCACCTACAGATCCTTGCCTCAAGCATTATGATTGGTAGAAAAATATATGAAGCGAAAGAAAGGTTAATGTCCTGTCAGATCACCCAGATCTGTGGTACTAGCCTGTAGCTTACAATGTGTTGGTAAGCCGCTAGAAGCGGGTTGGTTAGCCACGACATACTTGCAACAAAGTTGATACTGGTGGCTTCTTGAAATAAATATAAATATTTGCGGATACCAGATACTGGGGTAATAATACTTGTGGTATTGTTTTCCAATAATAGGCAGCGGGATATGGACTATTTCAACTGAGTTCATGTATATCAGGGCCTGGAGTTTCAGAAGAGAGCAATGGGAAGACAGGTGTGTAACCAGTGGTCAGTGTAAACCAGCACTTTGTAAATGTTCTACTGCAGCTATTTACTCCAATATCTAAACTAGAGTTCCTCAGAAAGTCGAGGGATAACAGTAGCTACAAGCCATGGGGTGGCTTATGGTACCGAGTTAAAATTACAGTAAACTAATGTTACTAACTAGACTGATGAATGCGTTCACTTTCTTGGCTCCCATTATGTGTTTGACTTGAGATTGGTTATAATGCTGTTAATTAATAATTTGATTAAACCTTATCTGAATATGTATGTGGTAAATAATGCATAATTCATTCAGTTAATTATTTGCACATAAAGTGACATTAACATGCTAGATGCGTGTCATGTATGTCTACATAACAGGGTCTGGTTGAAGTTTGGTCTTAGCTGAAGAGGTCATTCATGTTTTAAAGAAAATGCTTACAAAACATTTAATAAATCTCCTGTTCTGCTTCTCAGTAACTTCTATATTTGTTTAGTAATACTTCAGTGTTTCTTTCCAAGATACTGCAGTTAAACTTAATTAACATTTCCTGCGCACTACGCAGCACTTTTCCAATGTCCACCGCACACTAAATAAATATACCTATAGAAAATCCGGATAGAACTGGTTTGTTGACATAAATACTTTATTATTGTCAATTACTGACCTTGAGTAGCTATGTTCTTCCTGACGCAGCTCAGTCGAATAACAGTGAAGCGTGTCTACACAAACAACTGCTTACCTCTCAATATTTAGTCACTTGTCGGTACTATTGATCAATTACACCAGAGTAGAGACATACCTATAAACAAGTATTATTATCAGGGCATGTGAAGGTAGTATTATCAGTGATGAAGTTTACCTTGCCGGAGCGGAGGATCGACTGCGGCTTCCTCTAGACATCTTACCTACGCAGTAAAACGGATTTAAAAGCAAGAGCCACGGTTAAAGTGATCTGGTCAAGGTTTCTAGAATATATTAGGTGACATGAACACGTGTCCCGGTCTTAAACGACCTTGTACAGCTGCCTCGCTGGAGAGATATCGCGAGAAGACAACAAGCAACAGATGGCTGAGGTCAAGGGACTTTTGAAGAGGCCCTGAGCCTTACGTTACCTCACACATTACATTACATTGCATCACGTCAGAGTATATGATATTACATCACTTCACATTACATGGGAACTTAATTCATCCCTGAAGGGACATTTAGTGCCAGACAATACATTATTAATATCAAAAGACAGGTAGGCCTGATAGCAATAAATTCGCACTATAATAAAAAATAGAAATAAACATTATAGCTTTGAAAATATAATATATCGATAAGTAAGTTATAAGGTTAGAGATGGTTAGTTTAGCATAAGGTTAGAGACGGTAAGTTTAAGTATTAGGTTAGAGATGGTTAGTTCTGTAAGGGAAATCCCTCGCAAAAAAACTTTAATTTGGAGCACCCGTTCAGGCCTTCCGTCGTGAGATGAGAACATGGAACTATTATGGATGAGAACCATGGACCAGAGAATGCCTGGAACGATGAGATGAGGACTTCCGCTCCTGAACAACAGGCGGCGGTGCTGCTCTCCTCAACACTCTACCACAAAACAAGAAGCCAGGAGGACATTAGTTCCCACTACAGTCTCCTGAAAACAAAGACAGGTTATTCTGTCTTAAAGGGGTTTTAACCAATACAAAAACGACACATGGTTTAGTTTACTGAACTTGACATATTTGGCGAATGGCCTGGGATAAATACAACGTTTAAAGTAGTTTTTTTTTTTACGTCTAGTGTGTTTTTGGACACAATAATGTCGTCTCCCGTGGATTTCCACTCGCAGATCGCCTCCATCATAGAGGTCTTGGCTAACGCGGCCGTGGCCGAGATCTGCAAGGTTGTGGACGACGGATATGCTGTCGTTCATCTCGAGGTGTCTCAGAACCAGAAGGAAAACGACTTTCTCCGCAGGAAGGTCCGACTCCTGGAGATGCAGGTCGCTAAGTACCGGGCGGAGAGAATGAAGGGACCCGAGGGGACAGCCCGCTTCCCTGGCTCCCGCATTCTGGGCAGACCGCACCGTGAAGCCCTGGCAGGTACACCGCTAAATACACACACCTACACACCCCTATATACACACACCCCTATATACACACACCTACACACCAAATAAATACATTCCTTCACTCCCCTCAATACAAACCCCTCAATACGCACACCTGAATATATGCATAGACCTATTCCCCCCTAAATACCACACCTCCCTATATATAGACCTTCAGTGAGCGGTAGGACTTTATTATTATAATGACCATCAGTGGGAAGTAGGACTAGGTAGGAATATATCATTATGAAGACCCTCAGTTGGAGGCTGGACTAGGTAGGACTATCTTGCAGCAGATTTTGTGTTAAAGTGCAGTGGTGTCCGGCAGGTTCGTTCCCCCAGGGCCGGCTTCGGGGGCTGGGCCGCTGCCAGAAGACCCCCCCCTTACCCCGGGACCAGGACCCCCACCAGCAGGTCGTGACCTCCACCAAGATGGAGGTACTTCGGCCATCCACCCTGTGTGGTAGTGTGATGGACTGTTGTGAATACATCCCATAACATGTACATGAGGATGACACTGCTCTTCTCTGTCTCAGGTTGTGGAGGCGGAGCCTTTGAGGATCGTGAAGGTGGAGGGGGCGGAGCCTAGCGAGTCAGACCACACCTCCAACAGACCAGACGCCGGCTCGGGCCCGACGCCCTTTGCTGGACCCGAGGAGCCTCGCAGCCAATCGGAGGTCAGTGGATCAGATGACCTCTCCTTGCTTTTCACCAGCGGCTGCTCACAGGAGCCACTAACAGGAAGTGATCTCAGAGCCGAGAGCCCGCTGTTTTCTGGCGAGCAGAATGAGGAACGCCAGAGGCAGACGTGGTCCGAGGTCACAGCGGCGTTCAGCCAAACTCTGTCGTCAAGTGACCACCGTACGGCCGCCGCGGTGATGAAGGTCGACGACGAGGGGGAGGGGTTTCGCTGGTTGGGCGGGGCGAAGAGACCGGAGGAGAGAGGAAGGGAGGAGGAGCAAGGAGGGAGAGAGGAGTCCTTCACCGCAGCTCTCGGTTTCATCGTCGCACCGGGACCATCGCTATCAGGAAACCTCCCTGCTAGCTCCGCCCCAAAGCTCCATCAGAGACCCAGCCCGGTGACCCCTGACCCCCGCCGTCTCGCCCCCCACGGCTGCGACGTTTGCAGCAAGCGCTTCAACCAGGAGGCGGAGCTACAGAAGCACGCGGCGCGCCACCGGCGCCGGCGGGCGCACGTGTGCTCGCTGTGCGGGAAGAGCTTTGTGTGCCGCAGCCAGCTGGACGTGCACGGCTACGTGCACACGGGGGAGCGGCCCTTCGGCTGCACCGTCTGCCCCCGGCGCTTCTCCCATCCCAGCAACCTAAGGAGACACCATAAGCTCACGCACAACTGCTGACCCCGCCCGGGGTCCCGGGAAGGGTCTGGCTCTAGGGTTTCCCCCCCTGATCCTCCTCTTCCAGGGGATGTCTTTGTCTTCTTCTGACTTGCGGAGGGGCGTGGAGCGTAGAGGTTAGTGGTCCTCGGGTCCTCACTGTGGGCGTCAGAGACTCAGAGAAGATGAGGCCTCATGGATCCTCAGCAGGGCCGCTGCTGGCCGTTTCGGTGCCCTTCACGGGGGGGGGGGGAGCCCCTTATTATATATTAGGTAAAGACATCTAATTTGCCGAAATCGAGTGATAGGTTATTCAATTAAGAACAAACAACGGTGGGCCACTTCATAACTAATTTACATTATCTTTTCATTCAATAATGTATTATTTATTTTTTTTACAAACCTTAATTTTTGGTGCCCCCTCAGGTACTTGGTGCCGTACGCACTCTGCGTACTCTGCGTATAGCGAGCGGCGGGCCTGATCCTCAGAGCCCTCACGCCGCTGCAACAAGCTAGCGTGTTTGTATATCTTTGTACCTACCTACACTTAAATAAATCCTATTGTACAGATTGTGGTTGTTTTGTCTTTTGTATAAAAGCATATAGCGCCTTCCTGAGGTGATTACTACATTTAAAGTAAGAATTAACCACTCGGGGCCTTCCCATTATTTGAAAGGAATGCACGACAGGGGCCGTGAGCGGACCGCCGTCGAAGTCACGATAACGGGACGGCTGTTACTGAAAACTTGTATTGATCCATCAGAATCAAGCATTCAACAATGCTGTGGTACAATAATTATTGTATGATAAACGTGTATTAGTAATCTTTGTAATTCAACTGTAGTCGAAAGCATTACCTGCAATTTGTTTGAATCAATACAATTTCTCTAAGCCACTTCATTAATCTGCTTCTTTTGATAGGCTAGTCGGGCAGGGTTACTCCTTTTATGTTGTTTCTTAGGAATTACATCATGACTTCTGATGACATGTTTCATTGATGACATTAAGCATTAATGATTTAATTTCCCCAATAATAACATTACAGATTTATGACATCACCCAATAAGAGATCATTACCCATAAATAACATTAAAACACATTAATGAGATCATTACCCAATAATGACACCATCACCCAACGTTGTTACTCATGAATGACACCATTGTTAATAGGGGAGTGTGAATTCTTGGACCAATCAGAACCTCTCTCTCTGTCTACAGGGGCGGGCCCTGAGTCTAGGGACCCCCTGCAGTCGGACTGATCATGGTGCTGCCTTTACACCTCCTGGTGAGTTCCCCTCAGACCCCACTCAGAGCTCACCTTACTCCCTTAAGTCAACACACACACACACACACACACACACACACACACACACACAGCTACATGTTGTTGTTTTACACTAAGAGATACACTGTGTGTGTGTGTGTGTGTGTGTGTGTGTGTGTGTGTGTGTGTGTGTGTGTGTGTGTGTGTGTGTGTGCTTGTGTGTGTGTGTTTGTGCTACCAGAGAACGCCAGTCCTGGAGCGCTCTGGAAAGGCCAACATGGCGGACAGGAAGACGACCAGCAGCCATCTTGTTCCTCTCAGATGTTCCGGGAAGCTCCGCCCCCCGATGGCCGCAGCCCCGGAGGCTCCAAACAGGAAGTCATCCTGATCGGTGCGCTTCAGGACCTGACGGAAGCCGGTGGCGGCGATGACGTTGCGTTGCCGTGGGTACGCGGCGGTAACCGCCCCCCCGGGGACCTGCTGCTCGCGGCCGACGGCTCGTACGGCGGGCCCTTCCACCACGGCCCCCCCCGTTGGCCGGACGCCATTGCGCCTCCCGCAGGCGCCTACCCTCCGTCGGCCCATCACGGCACAAACCCTCCGCCGTCGGCCCGACGCCACGCGGAGGCGGGGCCAAACGGCGACCTGCGGCCCCCGCGGCGGGCTCCGGGGGGACCAGTGGGACCAGGGGGGCCCAGGGGGCCCGGGGGGCCCGAGAGGCCGCACCGGTGCCCCCAGTGCGGGAAGAGCTTCGGACAGCTGTCGGGGCTGAAGAGGCACCTGATGGTGCACACGGGGGAGCGGCCGTTCCGCTGCGCCCACTGTGGGAAACACTTCTCCACCTCCAACAACCTGAAGGTGCACCAGAGCGTCCACACCGGGGAGAAACGCTTCCAGTGCTCCCAGTGTGGCAAGAAGTTCTCCTTTCTCAGCAACCTCATCCGACACCAGGCCATCCACAACGCCACCCAGAGCTCCTAGACACCACCCACAGCTCCACCTAGGCACCACTCAAGGTTCAACCTAGAAACCCCCCTGAAAACCATCTAGAGACCCCCCCCCCCCCCCCCTGAGCTCCACCACAACACCACCATCTAGACACCGGCTCGAAATCCAGAAACACACAGCTGAATGGATTGAGACTTGTGTGTTATGCCGCGTTTCCTCTGCAGGGTGCGGTACGGTTCGGTTCGCCTCAGTCCGGTAGGGAGGGGGCGGTATAGCCCGGCTTAGTTCCGAGGTTGCGTTTCCACCGCCGACCGTACCCTTTATGGTAGGCTGGATGTCGATCGCCGCGGCAGCTACGTAAACATCGTAAACAACGTCTTCCTCCCCAATAATGCAGAGGAACGTCTCCTCCTCCTTGTTCGCCCAAGCAAGCGTTTAACGCGACATGTTCATTGTAAAGAATAATACCTCGAGGCTACTGTTTGTTTGTTTTTATCCCCACGTCGCCCGGAAGTGACGATTCTGTCGACCAATCAACGGAGGGGGTATGTAGCTCGAATTTTCCGGCACCCTTTCAGGCGTCTCAGTACTCCAACGGAGGAGTACTGACTGAAGATGAGGGCAAAACTAGAACGGCTCAGTCCGGGTCACGGCCACTTTTGGCGGTGGAAACGCAATCCGTACCGCACCTTTGCGAACCGAACCGTACAGCACCCTGCAGTGGAAACGCGGCATTATTGGCCTCAACCAACAGGGTCCAGCCCTGACCCTTAAGATGCCATGGAGGACTGATGCACGTGAGTGAAACGTTGCTGCTGTGAACTTGGCACACTGCAATGTAATGTTCTTACTAATCACAGATGACTGAAGATGCCAGTGCCTCAATTGGTTGTTCAGTCAAACAATAAACCAAATTTTAAAACCCTGTTTCTTCAATGCGTTGCTATAAACTATAAACACTAAACTGGGATATTTCCCAGTGGGATACACAAGCTATGGTTTAGCAATTTGCGTCTGCTTCACATGCTCTCTGATGCCACACTTCCGCAAGATTGTTAAATGTCATTCTTAAAAACATACTTAAGCGATAACTGGACGTATGCAAAAAAATAAATAAAACTTGTTTAATATAATTTTCTGTTTCTGAAACGAGAATCAACAGCTGAACCAGTCTACAAGGGATAAAAAGTAACTGCAGTGCCTAAAAACCATTAAATCACAGGTGGGCGTGTCCACCTAGATGTGTGATGGATAGATGAGCAACGTTTGCTACAGTCCACTGGGTAGGCTGGTAGGCTGATAGACTGATCTATCCAGTACACATCTAGATGGACACGCCCACCTGTGATGTCATAAGGGGCCGATTTCCAAAACGGCTTGTAGCTGCTAATCACACCACACCTGGTGCATTGCCATGGGACCTTTAACGGAGCCGTGCACTGAGCCCTCTCGGATGCCGGGCGGAAACAACATTTGTTTCACTACGACTCCTTTCAGCTGCCCACCCCTCCTTTTCCTGCAAAAATATATGCTAATAAAACGCTTGAGGTGGCATTTTGAAAAGAGAAAACTTCCATTTTATTACTATATGGTATAAAGATAATTATATGCCTTTGATTGATATCCTGATTTTTTTTGCGGAGACACATTCCTGTCCCCACTTGTATTGGAGTGAACGGCGATATTTACTTCTGGGACTGCATGAATCGATGGACCCGTCCACAGCCCGTTAAAACAGCTGCAATACCATGCTTGGCCGCTGAGCACTGGTGGATTGCGGAGGCATGCGCTGCAAGGTTTCAAGCGTTTCAAGCCGTTATTAACCCCAATACAAGAAGAAGTAACCGTCTGCGAGAGAGTGGCGTCACAGCCAGGTTGCAGCCGAGCCCTGTGTATTGGAAAGTAAACAAGGCGATGGAGAACTGCGGGCATTTTCACACTCAGTTGCTTTCTATTATGGAGGTCTTGGCTAATACGGCTGTTCTGGAGATCTGTAAGCTGGTGGACGATGGTTTTACCCACCTGAGGCTGGAGGTGTCCCGGACCCAGAGAGAGAACCTGGAACTGAAGAGCAAACTGCGGCTGATGGAAGTTGGAGCCCCCGTCCCGCCGTTGGGGAGCTGCTCAGAAAGAGGTGGTGTTGCTGTTCCCTCACCTCCGCAAAGGAGTTCCAGTGTTAAAGGTTCATGACATGTTTCTGTTGAACAATGGATGAGTTAGTAGGATTGATGACATGTTTCGGTTGTATGATGAATGAGTTGCTGATGTTACTGTTGTTGAATGATGGATGAGTAAGTAGTGCGTTCACAAATAACGAAGGTGCAGCGAGAATCCATTCAAAGTCAATGCGAAGACGCGAATAGAAGCGAATTGATGACTGGCCAGGCTTGAGAACCTAATTTACGCGGATTTCGAGTCATTCTACTCGCCCGAACAATTCGCGCGAGTGGAAATATTTGAACCTTTCCGCGAATTTCGATGATTGACTGGCAATGAACGCGGAGGAGAAAGTGATGGTGTCCCTATAGGGACTCCCCGAGCTATTATATATTATAATATAATATGTATTATCCCGGCAAAAAGCTGTGTGTACAAAGCGTTCAGACATTTTTTTTTTTGGGAAGGGCTCGAGCTAAAACTGACCATAAGTATTTTGAACTGTTAAATGTACAGGTATGTCATGGGAGTCTGTGTCATCTCTAGGTCACAGTGCTGAGCCTCTCCTTGGAGGTCGGGATGGAGAAACGGACATGCTGGAGGAGGTAGGCTACAGTTTATCTATGTCTGCTGCTCTACAAAGCTGTAATTTTAGGTACAGTTTATCTATGTCTGCTGCTCTACAGAGCTGTATTATAGGGTACAGTATCTTCTGCTCTATAGAGCTGTTTTATTAGATACAGTATATATATATATACCTGCTGCTCTAGCCGTTATATTAGCCACAGTATGTGGTGGAAAATTATTTGAACTGTATTGACAACGTAACTCAGAATAAACTTTTATATGGTATATAAGGGTTCTCTTCAGAGAGGCCACACAACCCGACAAGCATGCAAAAGTTGAAGCGCTGTAGTGAGCACACTGCAGTGTTAAAGCAGGGAAACGTCCTAGAGGGAAAAGCTGCAGATAGGGATGCCACTGCTCCCTCTCAGCCATCTTAGGATGTAGTTTGAGGAATCGTGCTATAGCTCACTCTCACTCTCACTCTCACTCTCTCAGAAGCCTTTGGTGGTGATCAAGCTGGAAGAGGAGCTGACAGGGTGCATCATGGGAGAATGCCATCGGGAGCTCCCTGCTAGCAGCAGTACGTACCAGACCTGGTCCCAGTCTAGACCAGTACCGCTACCACGAGCTGGACCCAGACTAGACTAGACCAGTACCTCTTACCAGTCCAGTACCAGACTAGCCTAGAGCAGTACCTCTCATCTGTCTCTCTGTCTCTAGTGGTAGACGAGCAGCCCTCCCTCGCCCCTAAGGAGGAGTGGTGTGCTCCCCTGGTCTTCATGTCTGGAGGGGACCGGCAGGAGGAGCAGGCCTGGTCTGGCAGCGGTCTGGTCGGTGGTCCGTCGCCCAGAGGGGGAGCAGGCTTCCTGCTGGGTGGGGTCTCAAGGCCAGCTCCTGGTCGTGGCGTTGCTAGGGGAGACAGCCTATCAAAAGGAAGCAGGTCCATCGAAATGGGCGCACCCCGACGCCTCTCCTCCCGCCTCCTCACCCCCCGGCCAACGGGAGGAGCAAAGGACGGCATTGGCTCCTCGCCGCTCTCCCTCCAGAACAAGAACCCCTCCTCCTCCTCCTCCTCGTCCGTGAAGCGGACCCCCCGGACCTCTCTATCGGAGGGGAACGGTCGAGACCCCGCTCACCCGTGGGTCTTCAGCTGTCCAATGTGCAGGAAGGACTTCTCCACCTCCAAAGGGCTGACGGTGCACCAGCGGCTGAGCCACGGCCCCGGCGGCAGCCAGCGCGCCGTGCGGCCGTTCAGCTGCAGCGTGTGCGGGAAACACTTCCTGCGGTCGAGCAGCCTCAAGCCGCACATGGGCATCCACGTGGGGGAGCCCTACGCCTGCACGCAGTGCGGTCGCCGCTACTCCAGCCGGGGGAACCTGGGCCGACACCAGGCCCTCTGCAACGCCGCGTCGTCCACGTAGCGGGTAGGGCTGGGTGCCGTGGCCCATGTCCTGAATCGATTCGGTTTCGATTCATAAGGTTCTGAATCGATTAATTAGTAGCGGGACGTCTGTCCGTAGAGGTGGTGCCGAGGTTTGTACATAAAGTGACGTAGCGGGACGTCTGTCCGTAGAGGTGGAGCGCGAGGTTTTGTACATAAAGTGACGTAGCGGGACGTCTGTCCGTAGAGGTGGTGCCGAGGTTTGTACATAAAGTGACGTAGCGGGACGTCTGTCTGTAGAGGTGGAGCGCGAGGTTTGTACATAAAGTGACATAGCGGGACGTCTGTCCGTTACGAATTGCGATATGTCCCCCATTTTATTTTAGAAATAATACCATCGGATATTTTGTCGACAAACTAGCAAACTACAAATGTCCGTCCTTCATATCAAATCTTGTTCCCTATTTTGATAGGGAAGCCTTATATTAAACATAAAACTCTTAAATAAATGTTGCCTCAGCAATACCAAAAATGCACCCTGGTTTTTAATGATATTCTATGATATCTTGGTTATGAAAAGAGCACACAAATCTGAAAAGCTTTTTTTATTATCATTTTTATTACTGGAACAAAGCACTCAAAATCTCGTTGTAAACTTAATACTCAATGGAAATGTTAATTGGTGATCGATAAGCATTTATTCAGGGCCGCACAGAGTCTGAGCCCATGTGAGTGGCAGGTTAGCATCTTGGCATGCTAACAAAGAAACCTAATTGGAACTTATTTTAAAGGTCATCTCAAGACCTTTCTGTTCCAAGAACACTTCGTCTCCTCTGTCACCACTGCATAGTGGTGTGTGTGTGTGTGTGTGTGTGTGTGTGTATGTGTGTGTGTATATATATATATATATATATTTTTTTATCTGTGTTGTGTTGCTGTCTTGTTCTGTGTGTGCTCATGAGACTGTAAAGCAACCTTGAGTGTGAGAAATGTGCTTTATAAAATAAACGTATAATTATAAACGTATTATTATTACTACCGTACTTATTATTATTACTTAAGTCCATAATAAACATGCAGGAGTAAGATCCAAAGCCTTGAACCCAAATAGGGATACCCATCAGCAAGCTTTGGACATGTTAGCCAGATAGCTAGCAGTTGCCAGGTTTTGTACTGCAGATGAATCTCCGATTGGTGCTACAGACAGAGTTGCCCCAACCGTCTGAAAACAAAACAAAACAGAACAACGTCAGATAACATGGAAACAAATGACAGACTGGCCGACAGAACTATAGACAGACATACTGGTGCTGCTGGGCGGGCCCAGACTGGCAGACAGAACCACAGACAGACTTACTATTCTTGCGTAGGTAGGCACAGGGGTTGCTGGAGGCTGAAGACATGCCAATCCAGTCGCTGTAGTACAACCCTTCACCATCGATCCATCTCCATTGAGTCTGTCAGGATCAGATGAGATCAAACGGTTCTTTATAGATCCAGGAAGGACATCACAGTACAGCAGCAAGAACAGATGGAAAATGCTAATGGTATTATTAAGGGTTATCAAGATGTGCATTAAGGATCATGTACTAATTATATTATTAAGGGTTATCAAGGGAGTGCATTAAGCAAATCAAATCATGGTGTGCACCAAAGGCTGGGGGGGGGGGGGGGGGGGGGGGGGGCTGGTTAACCGTGACCAGTGAGCTGAAGGGGGGGGGGGGGGGGGGGGGGGGTATGAACTGTGAACAGTGAGCTGAGGGCTGGTGGGTGGACAGGGGTGGGTGTTGTACCTGCAGGTAGTAGGCTCCTATCCACGCGTCGTTGTTCCCCACCTGGACCAGTAGCTGCATGAAGTTGTTCTCAGTGGGGTTGTGGATGGAGGCCAGGTTTGCGCCAATCTTCTTGCAGTGATCCTGAGATAACGAGCTAGTTAGCAATAGTTAACTAGTTACGATAGTTTCACAATAGCTATCAACTGTTACCGATAGCCTGTCGACTACGCGTTAGTTCCATTAGTTCCAAAATAGTTACAATAGTTAACGATTAGTTATCAACTACTGACAGTTCACGCTCGATAGTAACTGCTATTCGTGACGTTTTTTCCGATGGTTACACGTTAGCTACGAATTAACACGTTCGTAGCCGAAAGCGAGTGTGTACCGCTGCGTCGTTCCAGCCCAGGGGGTTGTCAACGTAGAGGAAGCAGCGTGAGCCGTGATTAAACCAACCAGCTGGACAGAGGACCGAGCTCGCTAGAGAGAGAGAGAGAGAGAGAGACAATAACTTATGAGCTAAAGAGAGAGAGACAATATGTTATGAAGTAGAGAGAGAGACAGTACGTTATGAGCTAGAGAGAGAGAGAGAGAGAGAGAGAAAGAGACTATAAGTTATGAGCTAGAAAGGGAGAGAGAGACGAGGTAGATGGTAGAGGGAGAGACACGCACGCAGACAGACAGGTACCTTCTTGGTTTCCAGACTGTAGATCTGCCTGCTCCTTTGTGTGTTCTACTAGAGGCTCTGGAGAAAAGCAGACATTAACAATATGTTATATACACACACACACACGCATATATATATGCTGCATTATATGTGTCAGGATGACCACTGACCTGCAGTTGCAATGCAGAGCATTGCAAACAGGAACAACAATGTAGCCATGGAGATGAATGAAACCCACTGTCTGAGAGAGAGAGAGAGATAGAGACGGAGAGTAAAAATGATTGTTAGAAAAAAAAAACAGGAGAAAGAACCAAATGTCCCACATCTGACAACGGCTGGAATGAATGGAAGACAAACCGTAGGTGTGATCTTTCCTCAGGTGGATACAGGTGTGATCTGTACACAGGTGCACACGGGTGTGTTGCAGAGTGCCAGGCTCCTTATATACACACACCACACCACTCTCCTGTCTTGCCCACGCCTGGTTCCCAGGTATGCTCAGTAGACTTATCGTTGACCTTTCACCCCGGAAGCAAACGCCTCGTCCAGTAAACCAGAACAGCACTCCTCAGTAGGCAGTAAAGCCATCTGCTGTTCTACCTTACATGACTACACTGGTTTACAGTAATGGTTACACTGGTCTACAGTAATGACTACACTGGGTTAGTTTATGACTACACTGGTTTACAGTAATGGTTACACTGGTCTACAGTAATGACCACTGGTTTAGTTATGACTTCACTGGTTTAGTTATGACTACACTGGTTTACAGTAATGACCACACTGGTTTAGTTATGACAACAATGGTTTACAGTAGTGGTTACACTGGTCTACAGTAATTACCAAACTTGTTTATGACTTCACTGGTTGAGTTATGAATCCACTGGTTTACAGTAATGGTTACACTGGTCTACAGTAATGACCACACTGGTTTAGTTATGACACCACTGGTTTCCTGGAATGGTAAAACTGGTCTACAGTAATGACCACACTAGTTTAGTTATGACTTCATTAGTTTCCTGCAATGCTGGTTTTGTTATGACTAGACTGGTTTCAATTAATGGTTACACTGCTCTATAGTAATAACCACCACTTTCCAGTAGTGGTTACACTGGTTTCCTGTAATGGCTTCACTGGTTTAGTTATGACTACACTGGTTTACACTAATCAGTACACTGGTCCTCAATAATATATATATATATATATATATATATATATTTATTAGGTTATTAGCAATTTTGTCAATATTTCACAGAAAGCAGACACTAAAATGGTGCTACATGGATACATGTTCATGAAATATGCATTCAGTTAAATGTAGGGAAATGGAGAAAAAAAACTCATTGTGTGGAACAATCAATAAACCAAATCATTAAGAGTATTGATTTTATTAGTAACCTGTCAATATTATGTATATTATAAATTCATCCCAAAACATTTCACACCACAATATAGTCTTACTTTAAGTGCTGTAGGTCAGATATTGATATATATTATTTTCATACAATTTGTTAGAAATGCCACAGCCATCGATCAGCTGTTCGGAAGCGAAATACTTTGATAATATTTGTTCCTCTTTGACTGCAACGGCCTCTGCAAGATAGAATCGGGATTTCAACTCAGATTGGTCAGGGGGAATCCGTCTTCTCTGTCAATCACGCACCGCACAACGTTGAGGTGTGTGAACGCAACGCGGGCCGAATTAAAGGGAGGGAGGAGATGCTGTGGTTGTTCAGTTTCCAAACCTCATCTTCCTCTCTCTCTTTACAACTCTCAAATCTTACCTACAGCAACTTTAACTTCATATGTAAAACTCGCTTGATAAATCACACAATGTTGACACAATTCACCCAAGTGATTTTAATACACAGTTTTGACTTTAATAACACATAAAAAAAATATGCCCGCTTCCCACCTCACCCACAAGCAGAGCCCTGGAGATCGGGAGTTCACAGAACGTTCCCACTTTCCACCTGGATGCTAGGACGGGGACGAAACACTCCTTGTCAAATGTTCAGAGACGAACGCGGCGTCCCGGCTACCGGCCCAGCGGGTCGGCGGTTTGGATCCCGTTGGGTGCGGCGTGCGTGCGCAGGTGCCTCTTCATGTGGTTGGACTGGGCGAAGCAGCGGCCGCAGACGTTGCAACGGAAGGGCTTCTCTCCGGTGTGGGTGCGCTCGTGGTTCTTCAGCTGGTGGCTGTGGGAGAAGCGCTTGGCGCAGTGCCGGCAGGAGAAGGGCTTCTCCCCTGTGTGGACGCGCTCGTGCCTCCGCAGGGACGGGAACTTGGTGAAGGACTTCCCGCAGACGTCGCAGCGGAACAGTGGCTCTCCCCCTGGGCCCAGGGGCAGGGGGGCCCGGCTGGGGAAGGAGGAGGAGGAGGAGGAGGGGAGGAGGTGCTGACGGCTGTTCGATGCGCGGTTCGCTAACGACGAGGAGGAGGAGGAGCGTCCCATGAATGTTTTGAAGTTCCCCGAGGAGAACTTTGATCTTCCTCCGCCCTCCAGGTCAAACGTCCTAAACAGAGCGCTCCCATTGGCTCCTGCAGCGTCCATCTCATCCTCCCCTCCTCCCTCCTCTCCACTGAGCCCCTCCCCAGTGAGCCACGACTCCCTGGCCTCCACCTCCTCTTTGACGGGAACGGGCTCCGCCCCCCAGCGCCCCCCCACCTCGAGGCCAGACACCTCATCCCCCAGCTCCCCCAGGGCGGCCCCGGCCCAGTCCCCACCGTCTCCCCCCGTCGCCGGGTTGACCGCGCTGTCGCCAAGGGACACTGGGGGGACCGGGTAGCTCTCCCAGTAGCAGGCCTGGTCCCGGGAGGAGTGGGTCCGGTCTGGGGTCTGGTTGCCCGCGGCGACCGGGGGAGATCCACTTGGGGGTCCCGGGAGTGCCGAGGCCGGGGGCGCTGGCGTGTGCGTAGAGGGTCCGACGGCGTCTACGGAGACAAACACATGGAGCCATGTTGAGGGCTACGCTCGGACATGGACCTGAGAGAACCATGGACCTAACAGCCCTGGGAGAACCATGGACCTAACAGCCCTGGGAGAACCATGGACCTAACAGCCCTGGGAGAACCATGGAGCTAACACCCCTGGGAGAACCATGGACCCAACAGCCCTGGGAGAACCATGGACCTAACAGCCCTGGGAGAACCATGGACCTAACAGCCCTGGGAGAACCATGGACCTAACAGCCCTGGGAGAACCATGGACCTAACAGCCCGGGGAGAACCATGGACCTAACAGCCCTGGGAGAACCATGGACCTAACAGCCCTGGGAGAACCATGGGCATAACAGCCCTGGGAGAACCATGGAGCTAACAGCCCTGGGGAAAACCATGGACCTAACAGCCCTGGGAGAACCATGGACCCAACAGCCCTGGATAAAACCATGGACCTAACAGCCCTGGGAGAACCTTGGCTGTAAGAAGAGAAGTGGATAGAAACTTTTTTTGTTTTGCTGCATATCAAAGCATCAAAGTGTATTTGATAAGGACATTTTGCGGTATGACAAACAGACAGACAAAACAGGTCAACAATAAAGATACAAGAACGTTATCAACATATAAGGAAGGTCATTCCCCATTTACGGGAGACTGACATTCCTCATAGAATTCAGATAAAGATTCAACTGAACCCGTTTCCTGATTGTCATGACACATCATTCATAACAGTCTTGTGTTGTCTTTCATTTGTATTTATCTACAGCTTTTTATGGATTTGTTATTCTCTTTCCTTTGTTTTCATCTACATTTATCATCAGTAGGCCATTTATCTTCAGTTTTGCAAATCAACGCACAACAACAATAAGTCAAGAACTGTTGATCTGAGCAAAGATTACGGTTGGATTTGCTCGCCTGTCAGTTCTTCAGCTAACCGTTACCCGTCTATTAGGCATTATTGGCCATGTCAATGCGATTGAGTAGCCTGTATTTTAATCCCTCAACTGAATACCGACCGGTTCCGACACTACATCTGGTTCACTTAACTTAAGTAATAACAATCACATCAGCCACATTCACTGGTAACAGATAGATCGGAAACCAGTTGGCACCGTAAACTTGTTTCACTTCCTAACTGGGGTCCCTGTCACTGTTCATATCAACGTCCTGATTGACAACAGTACGTTGCACGCAAATAGTCACGTAATGCCCACTCACCCTGCGCTCTGCCTTCCACCTTAATAATGACTGGATCATCTTCCACGCCTTCCGTCACTGACAGCGGCTGTTTGCCTTTTGCTCTGAAATACTCCACGGGGTTGACGCTTCTCGACCTGACGGACACGCGAGGAGACGCGCGTCGCAGCGCGCCAGGTCGGTCCACCACGTGGTTCCGTCGGGAACTCTGGAGTTTGGCCAACAGCAGTTTGCGTCGAAGGTTGTCGATCTCTCTCTGGCTCTGTGAGATTTCAAGATGCAGCATCGCATAGCCATCGTCTACAAGTTTGCAGATCTCAGCCACGGCCGTGTTGGCCAGCACTTCTACTATAGACGCCAACTGGACGTGGAACGAGTCGCTCGTCTTGCTGCCCATTGTAGGCAATCTGCGCGTAGTTAAATAAAATGTGAGGATTTTAAAAGCTTAAATTGTTGTTTTTGTAATAAGGGATGTTATTCCGCCATTATTCCGCCTCCTTTTTCTTCCTCTTCTGTTTCCTGTTGTGCTTTGTAAACACCGTTCTAGTCGGTTCTAGTGCCATCTAGTGTCATTATAACGGTGCCAGCCACCGTTATGATGTTTAACAGTCATGCATATGAAAAACATTCGGTGATTAATTATGAAACCGCTCAGTCTTCGACTGATGTCCTCCCTTTGCTCACTTGGTAGATGGGAGGATGGTGTGGTGTATCTACGCCGGTTACGGCAGGGATCTTTAGGTCGCTGCAACAAATCCGCCTCGGAGGCGTTTTATTTTAATAATATTTTATTGCATAATATCATAAACTCAGTCTTAATTAAAGCCGTTAGGGTTTGATATGTTATACAATATACATATCATCACCTGTGCCTTTTAAATGAAACACTAGATGAAATAAGCATAGTTTGCTAGATAGATTCCCGCTCAAAGAAGCCTAAAAGGTTGAACCTGGATTATACTAATAAATAATCCAACATTATAGTGATAATAGTGATATAGTGAAGTCATTACTTTAGACCAGTGTTCTGATTGCTGTAAACCAGTGTAGTCATAACTAAACCAGTGAAGTCATTACTGTAAACCAGTGTGGTCATGACTGTAGACCAGTGTAACCATTACGGTAAACCAGTGTAGTCATAACTAACCCAGTGTAGTCATTACTGTAGACAAGTTTAACCATAACTGTAAACCAGTGTAGTCATGTAGGGAAGAACAGCAGATGGTTTTACTGCCTACTGAGTAATGCTGTTCTGGTTAACTGGACGAGGCGTTTTCTTCCTGGGTGAAAGGTCTACTCAGCATTCCTGGGAACCAAGACAGACAGACAGATAGCGAGACGGACTGTCAAGTTTGGTTGGTTTGTATATACTTGGTAAATGATCAAAGGTTTCAAACGACAATATGTATGTAGATCAGCTTTTACCTGTCCCCCTCAATCAATATTGTCTCGTGGGTTTGGACCAGATAGAAAAACATACATTCCCATGATGCATCGCTTTCCCCCGGACACACGGACCACACTGAACCCTTCCTGATTGAACCATCTGTAATCTGATACCTAATTTGAGTTAATGAGGCTAATTAAGATGAGGATGATTAACCCTTAAAGGGTTCTTTAGGAGATAAGAAAAGGTCATACTTTATAATCCCAGACGGGAAAAATCTGTTCCTTCTTCCTCCATCCCACTCCCTCATGAGAGTCCTCCCACCTCCCTACGTCTCCTGGTCTTCGGACAATGAGGTGTGTGCGTGTGTGTATGGGTACATAAGGACTGCTCTCTGCACTAAACCTGAACACACCTGAAGACACCTGAAGACGGATCACACCTACCGGTTTGTCTTCCTTTTCATTCCAAACTTTCAATAAGATATTCTCAGATGTCTGACATTACATTTTTGATGATCCTTGTTTTTGTGTTGTAACAGATCTATTTCTCTCTCTCTCTCTCTCTCTCTCTCTCTCTCTCTCTCTCTCTCTCTCTCTCTCTCTCTCTCTCTCTCTGTCTCTCTTTCTGTCTCTCTGTCTCTCTCTCTCTCAGGTATCTCAAGACAGCAGACTTATTCATTCATCACTATGGCAACAGTGTGGTTTCTGTTTGCGATGCTCTGCATTGCAACTGCAGGTCAGAGGTCATCCTGATGAGAGAGCGAGAGAGACATATATATACATATATGTATGTATACGTATATGAATAGAGAGAGAGAGAATGATGTCGCCTATATTTCTTTGATCTGCAGCTCCAGCTGTCAAGGGCGGGAAGCAAGGAGTTGCCGTGGTAAAAAGTGAAGCTGTACCTGTCCTTGCAGGTGAGCTTTGTTCCATCACTCCGTCATTCCTGGTTCCTACCCTGAAACATGATGATGAAGGATTCATGTCCACATTGTCTCGTGGTTCAGGGACTTTCACTATATCATCCACAGCTGTCGTTCCCAAAGCGGATGTGGCGTTGAGACAGATAGAGGAGGAGCTTAAACAGAAGGAGGGGGTCTTGAAGGAGGTAGTGATGGCGGCAGCACCTTCTGAGAAAGCCATGAAGGAAGTAGCAGGTGACTGGCTCATATAATACTACTGTCATAAGCTATATATCCATATGTATACAGTATATACATATACATATGTATATGTGTGTCTATGTATATATGTGTGAATAGATAAATATAGGTTTGTGTGTGTGTATATAATATATATGCTGTACTTAATGTCTACTTATCTCCAGAGCCTCTGGTAGAACACCCAAACGAGCTGCAAGACCCGCAGTCTGAGAAGCCAGAAGGTACCTGTCTGTCTGTCTGTCTCTCTCTAGCTTGTAAAGTATTCTCTCTCTCTCTCTCTATCTCTCTCTCTCTCTCTCTCTCTCTCTCTCTCTCTCTCTCTCTCTCTCTCTCTCTCTCTCTCTCTCTATCTAGCTCATAGCGTTTTGTCTCTCTCTCTCTCTCTCTCTAGCTCATAGCGTTTTCTCTCTCTCTCTCTCTCTCTCCCTCTCTCTATCTCCTCTCTCTCTCTCTCTCTCTCTCTCTCTCTCTCTCTCTCTCTCTCTCTCTCTCTCTCTCTCTCTCTCTCTCTAGCTCATAGCGTTTGTCTCTCTCTCTCTCTCTCTCTCTCTCTCTCTCTCTCTAGCTCATAGCGTTTGTCTCTCTCTCTCTCTCTCTCTATCTCTCTCTCTCTCTCTCTCTCTCTCTCTCTCTCTCTCTCTCTCTCTCTAGCTCATAGCGTTTTGTCTCTCTCTCTTTCTAGCTCAAGCTGTCTTCTGTCCAGACGGTTGGTTTAGCCACGATGGTCGCTGCTTCACCCTCACCAACAGGAGGGTGGACTGGAACAGCGCAGAGGTACACAAACACACAAACACAAACACACACACATACACACACACAGTTACAGTGTGTGCTTCCTAACCGCTCTCTAAACACTGAGGCTGGTTAGGTAACCCGTTTGCCCCGCAAGTTAGGCACCTTACTAAGCCTTATCTGATCAAAGGATATACTAATATAATACCTGTGAATACAACGAGCATGTTGGGTGTTTACACATTAATAGACGTGCATTCTTAGCATAAAGAGAAACCTGTTGAACCCAGTGTCTCCAGCATGTCACTACCGTGTAATTATCGTTACTAGCGGTAACTAGCACAAACTAACTTGTAACCATCATTATGTCAGGATCACTGCAAGTCCCTGGGCGCACACCTGGCCTCCATCCACAACCCGGCAGATAACCGCTTCCTCAAGCAGCTGGTCACGCTGGGGGGCCAGAATGACGTGTGGATAGGATCCTACTTCTTACAGGTACACCACCCACTACCCCTTCAGCTGTAATACACCACCACCCACCACCCATACAGCTCTGCTGTACAGGTACACCACCCACCAACCATACAGCTGTAATACACCACCCACCACCCATACAGCTCTGCTGTACAGGTACACCACCCACCAACCATACAGCTGTAATACACCACCCACCAACCATACAGCTCTACTGTACAGGTACACCACCCACCAACCATACAGCTGTAATACACCACCCACCACCCATACAGCTCTACTGTACAGGTACACCACCCACCAACCATACAGCTGTAATACACCACCCACCACCCATACAGCTCTACGGTACAGGTACACCACCACCAACCATACAGCTGTAATACACCACCCACCACCCATACAGCTCTACTGTACAGGTACACCACCCACCAACCATACAGCTCTAATACACCACCCCCCAGCCCTACTGTACAGATACACCACCCAACCCCCCTAGAGCTCTAGTACACCACCCATGCCCCCTTCAGCTCTACTGTACAGGTACACCATCAGGTCCAAGCGCATGCAACGGACCGTTTTAGACTATTTTATTTATTCAATTACAATCACTTCCATGCGATCCATATTCTGGCATGCATGTACGAGCCCTGTAGCACACTGGTACATGATGAGATGGAATGGTTGTGCTGGTTACAGACCCGCTGGAGGTGGATTGATGGAACTGGAATGTACTACCAAGACTTTCTCAGCACCTCCTCCAGCACTAGCAGCGCCTGCACCTGCCTCAGATCAAGTAAGCCAGTCTGTTTGTCTGCTGGCTGTCTGCCTGTCTTTCTGTCTGTCTGACTATCTGTTTGAGTATCTGACTGTCTGGCTGCGGGTCTCGCTAGTGTCTGTCTGAGAGTCTGAGTGTTTGTCTTAGTGACTATCTTTCTATCAGTATGACTACCTGTTTGAGTATCTGACTGTCTGTCTGATCAATGTCCATGATAGTTAAAGTTGTTCTGCTTTGTTTTGTTCAGGTGGCTGGGCCAAAGCGAGCTGTAGCTCCAATATGAGATTTATCTGCAGTACGTCACCTGGCAGCTGTTAGCTAGCACACTGACATGTTAGCGAGCACGCTGACATGCTAACCAGCCCGGACACCTGGGCTCTGGACAACCGTGCATAAATCCTGACCTTTGTCCTCTTCCTATATCTGGCTTCAGATCCTGTACTCCAATGAAAAATTAAGCCAGAATGAAAAAAAAGTTTAAAATCTCTATTGACTTTTGAACTAAATAATCTATCACTGTGCTTTGATCCTGTAATAAATCAAGTTCTACTGAATAATGTGTCCTGGTTTTCATGTGCAATAATCAACAGCATGCTGCCATCCAACATGCTAGCCAACAGGATGCTAGCGAATAGGAGGGTTCTAATGACCAGGATGCTAACCAACAGGGTGCTAGCGACCAGGGTCCTATAGCCAACATGGTGCCTGCCAAGGGGGCTAGCAAACAGCAGAGTGCTAGTGACCAGGGTGATTACTAAAAGGGTTGTCCCTTACGAGCCCCATTCTGACGTGTTAGCCCAGGGGTGGCCAACCAGTCAGAGACTAAGAGCCACATTTTTTACTGTGTTACTGCAAAGAGCCACATCATACACACGGGTACACATGAACATTTGCGATGGGCCGATAGTCGATTCTATCGACTATCGACGATAGATGGATTCCATCGTCGATCGTCTCAAGTAGCCGATAAAAAGGCGATAATTATATTTTAATAATTACTTCTTTTTTTTTTTTTAAGCGCTGTGGTAGCTATTTTTTCAACTTAAAAAGCCCCG
Organism: Gadus chalcogrammus; assembly: GCF_026213295.1. Taxonomy (NCBI): domain Eukaryota; kingdom Metazoa; phylum Chordata; class Actinopteri; order Gadiformes; family Gadidae; genus Gadus; species Gadus chalcogrammus. The sequence goes on along the minus strand of NC_079414.1, from coordinate 21,763,946 downwards.
CAAATTGTAATTGAAATTAACTGGCACCGGTGGAAAACATACTATGTAGCGCTAAACTGCCGTATTCACTCAATGCTGCGAGAGGAGAGGGGAGGGGCTCGAAACCTACCGGTCTGCTCGCACGGCGAAATGACATCACACCCCGCTGCACCATTTCCGGGTCACAGCTGTGGTGCATGAGCTGTGTTCGAAATCGTTCCCTATTCACTCACTCACTATTCACACTTTCGCAAATGCAGCCATCATCGCTTCTTTTACATCTATTCCACGGGTTTGTTCCTTCAATGGCACAATGTCAAGGAGTTCTTCTCTGATATGACACTCACTTGATACCGACCGTGCAAATATTGCCAACTGTGGCTTGTCCTGAATGTCGCAAGACTCGTCCAATGCGACACTAAAATATTCGCATTCTTGAAGACCGGAGTGCAACTGCGATTCAATAGCCGTGTTAATGTCCGATATTCTGCGTTCAACAGTGTGGCGGGACAGTTGGACGTCTGACACCATTAGTTTTAGTTTGTCGTTTTCAGGAGACAAGATTTTAACAACGTCACTTAGGCATTTTTTTACAAACTCCCCTTCATTGTATGGCTTTTTAGCTCGTGCAATGTTCCAAGCCAGTTGATAAGATGCCAGCGTTAGGGTCTCTGAGTGCATCGTAGATTTTTGGAACATCTGTGTCTGCTTTTCTGCCCGCCTTTTCAAAGCGATTAACTTGTGCTTGCGAAGTTCAGTCCCTTTCCGAAATTCCTGGTCGAAGTTAGCATGGAGTGAGCTGAAGTGGCGCTGAAGATTTGAAGCCTTCAATTGCGCTAATGACACCTGGCCTATAAGGCAGAATGCTTCCCATTACGTTCATCAAAAAAATATAAACTCTCCCACTCGTCCTGTGTTCCTCTTCATATTTTATTTTTATTGTGCATTTTTTACCTGCCATTTTTGGAGCGTAGCCTTGACGTAAATTGTTTACTCATGGGAAGGAGCTGTGTCACGTTAAAATTGTACCGGGGGCAAAAATTGTACCGGCCTACGTCATCAGTTGTTGAGAATTTTACAACTAATTTTATTGGGTTGTCCGTTGCCGGGCAAGTTTCAAAAAACATTCGGCTCATGTTTTCAAAGACGAAATAAAATAATACAGATAACGGATCGCTAGATAACACTTTTTTTACTTTATATTTGTATTGTATTGAATTGTTTAATCGAATTTAGTTAGTAAACTGAGTGTTTTAAGCACATTTCAAAAACCATTCGCGCTTATGTTGCCGAACACCAAATAACATAATACAGATAACGGATCGCTAGATAACACTTGTTTTTACTTTATATTTGTATTGGATTGAATTGTTTAATCAAATTTAGCTAGTAAACTGAGTGTTTAAAGCAGGTTTTAAAAACCTGTCTTGTCACGCTCAATGAAGGAGTGCAATGAACGAGCATGAAAGTTTGCGAATGTTCAAGAACCTTCCTACGTCATTCGACGCGATCGCCCGTTGCCAGGCAACAAACGATCGCGTCGTCTGTTGCCAGGCAGGTTTGGAATTTGTCAACAACTGATGACGTAGGCCGGTACAATTTTCGCCCCCGGTACAATTTTAACGTGACAGCTCCTCCAAGCTGAGCAGGCCATTTTATGTTGCATCAACACCAAACGTTTGTGAACATTATTTTGCGTCATCAATTAAAACGTTTGCGAACATGCACACACATACAAAAAAAAAAAAGATAAAAAAAAAAGATATATATATACATATATATATATATATATATATATATATATATTTCACACAAAATTTGATGTGAACTGAAGAGCCGCACGAAACGAGGCAAAGAGCCGCATGCGGCTCGTGAGCCGCAGGTTGGCCACCCCTGTGCTAGCCCATACAAGTCTCAGTTTGATATGCTAACTCATTACAAGCCCCAATCCGACATGCTAACCCCTACAAGGCTAATGGTGTAATCCATTTTTATGGTACGCCGGTACGTGCTAGTCGTAAATTGTAAATCTCCCAGCTTTCTTGCGTCATTTCACGGAGGTACCCCCCCTTTTTGTTCGGTCCCACTCGCTATTCTGAAGAAGAGCGAGTTCAGCGAGGCCGGCCGTACGACTCGACAACAAAAATGGCTGTGTCTGAAAAGAAATGTATTTTCTTTGTATTTGTACCACGTTGGTCAGTTTAATGTCGATTTTAACCCTTGATTACATTGCTACTTTATTCTGATCACCAATTTATGCATTGCACGTTCTTGCTGTGCGTGCAATACAAAGTACATTTGTGTTGTTTGTTTTCAAGAAAGTTTTGTTAACTAAACTAAAGAGGCTAATGTAGGTAACAATAACAATGACTAGCCAAAGAGAAACGGGAATGCTATAAGTGCTGCAAAACAGGAAGTTACGTCCCGTTCTCGCTAGAGCAGGTCGTACGTAACGGCGTAGCATACAAATGGATTATTGTTCTTTTCATGCTGTTCCCATCATAGGGCTTTGGGTTTTCATTCTGTTGTCCTTCTGGGAACCAGTGCGCTGCCTCATCACACGTTCCTCCAGGAACGCATGACAACTCTATGTATTTAACCGTAAAGATAAGCCCAGCAGAACAGCACTTCCTTTGTATGAGAGTCCAGCCATTAATGTCAATAGTCAATAGTCATCCTTTATCTGACAAGGCATGATGATCTTTGATTGCTCCCAAACGAGAAGCAACTAGAGCTTCTGTCTGGGCCTATTTTTTAATAATGTGATTGTCACATTAACTAGTTTCTGTCGGCTTTCTGACTATTTTTGGTCTGTTGACATCAACTTTTGGATGATGGTGGCGATTCTATTTGAGTTGAAGGTGTCATGCAATGTGCGGCAGGGCTGCTCAGCGACCGCGTTCCATTATGTTTATCGTAACCCTGCAGGCTGCAATAAGAATGGCCATACGCGCTAAAAGACTCCTATATGGTTGTAAAGTAGTCTGCCCCATGGTCATATTCTGTTGTTGTTTTAACTTGAATTATTCCGCCGGAATCTTTCGTCGTTTCTATATCAGATGCAGGTATGGCGAGTGCGGTGATGCACCTTTGATTAACAGTGTTGAGTTTCTGTTAAAAAAATAAATTGGAAGAGATTCAATTTGGAAGAGAAGTTTGCCATCAAACAACTTTGCCCAGTCAGACCGGAAATATGCACACAGGACAAGGGGACTTATGGAACACGGGTGTGAGTGATGTAAAGCATATATATATATATATATATATATATATATATATATATAGATAATATATAAAATATATAATACAATATTATAAATACATAGATATATCAAAAAAAAAAAAAAGTGGGTGTGGTCATCATAAACCAATAGTTGGTAGGGTCCCCTCTGAATTATACGCACGCTACTGCAAACAAGTGTGTGGGGAGCTACAGGTGGGGGGCTAACACACTGTTAGTATGTAGTGAAGGACACCCCCCCCCCCCCCCCCCCACACACACACACACACACACACACACACACACACACACACACACCTACACACGCGCACTCACGCACGTACGCACACACACCTACTGTGCAAAGCACTCTGAGGGGCTTGAGGAGCCTGATACAAATGCATTAATGAATATTAAATTCTCACTACCCCCATTTGCTTTATTTGAACTCTGGTTGATGAGTGTTTGTTCTTTGTTTGAGTAAGTGAGGATTTGTTTTGGCAGGGTGGAGGATAAATTTGAGGAGGAAGTCGTCAATCAGTCCCCACCAGAACCAAAACAGCACCCTGTCTGTAGGGAGGCGGCGCCCTGACCGGGCGCATCCAAGGGCCTTAGGTCCGCACCCGGGAGCCATAAAGGCTGGTCCTTCCCTAGTTTCCCGTCAGGCATCCATAAAGACTTATCTTATTCGGATGTAATGACGTCGAGCCGCGATAACCGTTGGGATGTCTGAGGAAAGCTCCACCTTTCAGTGAAGATGTTAGCGATGAGCTGACCGATGTTTGGAGGAGGGTGGTCCTCTCATCGCCACTGAGAATCAGGATATGTGTTCAAGTCTATTTAATAATGTACTGACGAACTAAGAAATACTATTATTCTAGTTGCTACTACTAAATAACAAATAAATACTACATCTCACAAAGGACGCAAGATAACAACATCGAAGTATGAAGAGGGCCTTGATGCCCGCGGCCGGAAATCCGATAGATATTCACCGACAAAGACTTTTGTTTTTGTTTTGATTGAGTGACCCATATCTAAAAGTGAATAAAATATATATTTTTATAGTGAACAAAAAAGTGTTTAATTGTGAATACATTACAGTTTTGTATTGAATACAACTGCTTACTATTGAATCAATTTTTTTTTGTATTGAATAAAAAAGTGTTTAACAGTGAATAAAATACTGTCTAGCAGTGAATACAATTTAAATATAAATTTATATAAATGTCGTTATGAATAAAAAGGTGTTTAATAGGGAATTAGGTAATCATGTTGAGTATGGAAGTAATATTTTATTTTTGTTTCACATTTTTTATTATTTTCTTAAACACAAAACAAAACAACAAACAAAACAATCACAAACCTCATATACATACATCACAAGATAACAAAACTCACAGGACCAAACAATACACAGTACAACAGGGGGGGGGTAGCAGATCCATAATATTCAATAAATTCATTTAAATGCCCAGTTTCTCAAATGAAGTCCTATAAAGTCTTATAAAAATCCATAGACCTTCGTCTCCAAGGTCTAGATCATTGAGGAACGAGGTTGCGCGTTCCATTGACAGGAGATCCATAAAGTGTTTTAACCAATTGTCAGTGTTAGAGCAATTTGGTTTTTGTACTTTCCAATTCATCATAATGATTCGTTTAACCGACATAAAGGCTAAAGCTATTATGTGTTGCGTAAGAGTTGACTCAATATTTGCTGCTCTCCTGCCTAAAAGGCAAATTAGTGGGCAGAGTGCTATTTTCACTTTCAGAATATAAGACAAGTTACAGATCACATCTTTCCAAAAATCTCTTTATTGAGGGGCCATTCCACAATAGATGTATCAATGTTCCTGCCTCTCCGCAACCATGCCAACACAAATGGGAGAGGGATTTGTCCATTTTCATTAATCTGCTTGGTAGTATGGAAGTAATATTGAGTAATGACAAAAGAATATGATGTGTGACGGTGTCTGTTGTGACATCATTTTATATTGCAATCAAAGCTCAGACCAAACTTATATTTCACCAAATGTGTATTTGATCAATTTCTTGTTATGTTAGCTTTACAACAGATGATCAAATAATTTGTTCAAACTAGTTCAGCAGACGCTAGTGCAGGTATAAATAGTAGGCAGTAGGTTTTAAACTTCTGGACACACAGGTATTAGAATGTAAATTGTTTTATTAGTGGTTGTGCAGAATAGTAACTTCAGAGATAGGATGTCTCATGAAGTGTGTTCTAAACTGTTTGGTTGGAACATCTGGATGAAGAGCAGTCAGCTCCAGCTCCAGATGTGAGCGACACTCCTCCGAGTGGGCTAGCAGCTGGATCTCATCTCACAGATGTAGGGGAAGAAGTTGTTGCAGCGGTGGTTGGACCATCCCTTGGTCCCTGGGGAACAACAGAAACACCCTCAGCATCTTCATCACCTTAAAGAACCACCCCAGCATCTTCATCCCCTAACAGAACCACCCTTAGCCTCTTCATCCCCTAACAGAACCACCCCAGCCTCTTCATCCCCTAACAGAACCAACCAAGCCTCTTCATCCCCTAACAGAACCACCCAAGCCTCTTCATCACCTTAAAGAACCAACCTTAGCCTCTTCATCCCCTAACAGAACCACCCCAGCCTCTTCATCCCCTAACAGAACCACCCCAGCCTCTTCATCCCCTAACAGAACCACCCCAGCCTCTTCATCCCCTCCTCCCCATCATGACCCCCCATCATAACCACCACCACCACCACCACCACCTCCTTGGTTCTGCATGCTGTGCTGCATTGTGTTATTCTGGTGACAGGTGGGTCTACCTTCCGTGTTGATGATGAGACACTGGTTTTCGCTGGTGGAGACGTCGGACTCCGGTTTGACATAATCGAAGGGACTTCCGCCCTCCCACCGCCACTCACCCTGCAGCCAATCACATGCCAGTTACCATCAGCCAATCACATTCCAGTTGCCATCAGCCAATCACATGGCAGTTACTATTAGCCAATCACATTCCAGATACCATCAGCCAATCACATGGCAGTTACTATCAGCCATTTGTGTGAGTGTGTGTGTGTGTGTGCGTGAGTGTGTGCTGACCAGGAAGTGGTATCCCCCCAGCCAGGCGAAGGTGTGGCCTCCTGTCTGGGCCAGGCGCTGCAGGTAGTTGTACTCCACGGCGCTGTGGGCCGATGCCAGGCTGCCCTCCCGCTCTGCACATAGTCTCTGGAGCAAGGCATTCACACACACAGTATTTGTTATCAGTTTTACAGGTGCAGTATATGCAGCATGTAAACAGGTGCAGTATTTGTATGCAGGTTTACAGGTGCAGTACACATTTAGCTTGTACCTCTGCAGTGCCCCAGCTTGCAGGATTGTTCTCCAGGTAGAAACAGTCACCACGGAAATTGTCCCAGCCGTCCAGGCAGAAGTTGATCCGCTCTGAGGGGGAGACAGAAGGGTTGGTCCGGTCCTGTAAGGAGCTCTGGGTGAACAGTGTTCATGTGTGGCGTCTGAGAGGCTTCTCACCTGCACGAGACCCAGCTGGACTGGTCAGAGCTGAACTGTTGCGTGCTCCTGGAAGACAGACTTGAGGGTTAGTGGACAGAGAGACGACAGATCAATTCCACAACTCACACATTGGTAGACTCTAAAGGCCACTTTAGAGTCTACCAATCCGTCTGTCTGTCTACCTGTCTGCCTGCCTGTCTGTCTGTCTGTCTGCCTGTCTACCTATCTGTCTGTCTTCCGTCTCTCTTTATGTCCTTCTACCAGTCAGTCTGTTTACCTGTCAGTCTGTCTGCCTGTCTGTCCGTCTTTCTACCTGTCTTTCCGTCTTTCCGCCTGCCTGGTTGTTTTTCTCCCCGGCAACAGCCTGGTTCTGCTGATCCAGGATAAGCCCGACTGAGCGAGTGCAGGAGTGTTTATATGTTCTCCCTGATCTGGAAAAGCTCTACAAATAAACACAGTCCATGGAAGGATGCGCAGCATTCCCTTTGTGACCACGGCACACATGGTAACGGTACACTAGACACTTTAGAAAAGTCACACCTGTGTTAACATCTGTAGCAGGCACACGCTAAAGGCTTCACAGGCAGGATCGGGACAACAAAGTCGTTTGGACACATGATATTAGTACTGGAATGTTCTAGGGAAGCGAGAGACGGCGCGCCGTTCACCAGAGCCGGGGGACTGACCTGGAGCCGCTCCGACGGCCAGCACCCCCCCGAGGAGAACTAGGGCGAGAAGACCCCTCATGACCAAGGGGATGATGTTCAGGAAGCTCTGGATGAGGAGGAGGTCTGAGGAGCAGGTCTGAGGAGCAGGTCTGAGGAGCAGGTCTGAGGAGCAGGTCTGAGGTCGTAGGAGCAGGCAGGAGGGAGATGTACCTGTTGCAGGTGATACTGGTGTCAGGACAGTCCACTCTTTATATACAACTCATTCATGTATCGTCACCACAATAAAATATCGTGGACGCCTCTTCATTGAGGAAGTGTTGGGCAACACTGTGTTGGATTGTGACTCAAACATCTCCACACCCTGGAATTCTGAAGACTCTGAAGGATGTGGAACTCAGATTTATGGAGCTGCACTAGAAGGAAGTAGTTGCTTGATATGACTTCCTTGCTGGTAAACGTTTCTGACAATATTCAGCACAAATTTAAAGGAATAACATTGGTATCAATTGAGTGCCCATGATAATGTTGGCTAAGATGCACCGGGGGGCCTCGTAGGAAGAGGGGGTCCCCAAACACCCCGAGATGACCTAAAGAGGGTGACCTCATGAGGACGTCCTCTTTGATGAGGTCCTCCTGATTAGGGTGACCTCATGAGGTCATCCTAATCAGGATGACCTCACCTTGATGACCTCACCTTGCAGACCTCTTGAGGATGAGTTGTTTTGGTTGCAATTATTAGATTTGAATCTGTCGTTGTGATACGTTCTGTGATGCAATGTTTTTTTGTTGTTGTGATATTGTCGGGTTGTTGGGATGTTTTGATGTGGTTGTGATGTGATGTTGTTGTGTTTTGATGTGGTTGTGATTTAATGTTGTTGGGTTGGTGGTGTGGTGTTGTTGTGTCTTTGTGATGTGATGTTATTACGATGTTGTTTGTGTTGTGTCTTCTGTTTCGTGAAGGCCCTCTGCTCTATGTATGGGACGTGTAGGGCGAGGAATGGAAGTTTAATGCATTCACTTGAGCAAATAATTCTGCTCTTATTATTTCTGAAGGTTAAACTGATCCTGGAGCAACGCTGTCAATCTGATCAGAATGGGCCTTTTGTCTGAACAACCCTAAAGTCCTGCAGTGCCTGCACAAAGTGGACAAACTAATAACAATACCATCATTATTATAATATTATTGATGGACACGAGTATCTCCCGATGTCTCAAACTAAACCAAAATAGAACCGGATAAAACTCAACAGGTTTGCTTCTATGAAATCAAGCTCTGAAGTGAATGACAGCTTCTGTATTTTGAGGCATCACATTATTTCAGATATTATTTTTTATGAAAACCTTTCCCAGAATTCTGATAAACTCGTTCATTCAAAACAACAAAGCATATAATTCTTTACCACATTGTTCCCTAAATTCTGAGATAATTATGTCCTTAATCAGAAAAACAAGAGCAGAATCTTATTTTTGGTGATTCGGCTCACACAGTATAACCTACAGACCACACAGAACAAGGGAGACAACAAGTCTGACTGGACATACACAAAATACATCACATTAAAACTAGACACATGCGTTAATAGATATATAGAAAGATAATTAAATATGTTCTATTATTTGGCTTGCGGAGCCAGCCAATCCCGTTCGCGTATGCAAATTAGCCATGTGCGCCTAAAGGTACAAACACACCTAACGCGTACCCCGCGTATAGACGCGTATAAAATCGGAAATTTTTCCATAGGGTTAGGGGATGGAAATCCCCACGATCACGTGGGGGAGGTGCACGGTCCATCCAGCCCTCAAACCCCCAGCGGCCCTGACCCCAGGATCCATCCCCATCAGGTCCACGGGAACGATGTCGGGGCCTAGGCGGCGACGGCGAACGCCAAACCGGTGGCGCGCGGGGACGTCCAGCCCTCTGTGGAGGACCACGATGTCTGTCCCGGGGTGGAGAGTACCAACCAGTACGTGGTGGTGGTTGGTATCTGACCGGTGGGCCCCGCACTGGGCCTGTGCGTGGCTGCGGCAGGCGCCGGTCATTGCGCGGCGAATGAAAACGTCGCCTAGCCTGCGGCGATAATCCAGGTTGATAAGATGAGCGCCTACCCCAGGTTGGCGATGGGGGACGACGGCCCCTGGGTGGAGAGTAACCTCTTCCATAGTGGATCTGTGGAGATCGGGCCTCCCGGCGACGTCTGCCGTACCGGACTTCAGTCCACTCGCTCATACTATGAAAAAACTAAAAAAGCTGTGCTAATAACTAATATTGAATGTGTAAAAAAGAATAAATGAATCCAGGTTGGAGTTCCAGAAATGGTTTTATTTGTAACCCGAACTACGTTTCGACCTGTCAGGGTGAGGTTAGTGTGTGTGTGTGTGTGTGTGTGTGTGTGTGTGTGTGTGTGTGTGTGTGTGTGTGTGTGTGTGTGTGTGTGTGTGAAGGTCTGCTTCTGTTCTTTGCAGGTCTGATAATCAACATCCACAACGACCATTTGCTACGGAGCCTTAGGAAACCAGGAGAAGTCCACTACAGAATCCCCAGAGGTACCAATACCCACCGTACTACAGTACTACCACAGTACTCACACAGTATTACGATACCAACATAGTACTACAAGACTACTAACAGTAATACAGTACAATTGACAGTACTAAAGGACTACCACTGTACTAACACAGTACTACTAACAGTACTACAGTACTAATAGTACAGTACTACAGTACTAACAGTACTAACAAAGTACTACAGCACTACTAACAGTACTACAGTAGTACTAACACAGTACTACTGACACTACTACAGTACAAACATTAATACAGTACTACAGTACTAACAGTACTACTAACATTAATACAGTACTACTAACAGTACTAAAGTACTACAGTACTAACACAGTACTACTAACAGTAATACAGTACTGTTAGAAGTACTGTATTACTGTTAGTAGTACTGTAGTACATAGTAGTACTGTAGTACTGTTAGTAGTACTGTTAACTGTTAGTACTAACACAGTACTACTAACAGTTCTACAGTGCTACTAACAGTTCTACAGTACTACTAACAGTAATACAGTACAGTTAGAAGTACTGTATTACTGTTAGTAGTACTGTAGTACTGTTAGTAGTACTGTATAACTGTTAGTACTAACACAGTACTACTAACAGTTCTACAGTAATTCTAACAGTACTACAGTACTAACAGCATACTACAGTGATGACGTGATACTACAGTCCCAGTGCAGTCCTTCAGTACTGACCGTGCCGCCTTCATCCGGCCCTAGGGGGGATGTTTGAGTTTGTGTCGGGGGCAAACTACTTCGGGGAGATCCTGGAATGGTTTGGCTATGCTGTGGCCGTCTGGTCGCTGCCTGCAGCCGCCTTCTTTCTCTTCACCAGCTGTACCATCGGCCCACGAGCCATACACCACCACAGGTATACACCTACACCCATACAGGTGCCTCACCTGCAACACTACAGGTCACACCACCTACACCTGCACCACCATAGGTAACGCCACCTTCACCTGCACCACCATAGGTAACACTACCAACACCTGAACCACGATAGATTACACCACCTTCACATGCACCATGCACCAGTTCACCTCCACTTCTGTACATAGAGAACACCCTGACGGATGGAAGGATCCTCAAGCGAAGTTAAGGCGTAATGTGTTTCTGCTCTCTCCTCAGGTTCTACCAGCAGCAGTTCAAGGACTACCCTCAGTCCAGAACAGCCCTGATTCCTTTCCTTCTGTAGCACCTTTCATAATTTATGAAAAAAAACTGCATATCATTATACAGTTTGTTTCAGTTTCTATTGTATGCACTTGTGATTTATTGAATTACACGATATGATTAACATTTTGGCTTTAAGGTAATATATATATTTTATTTTGTGTTGTTTTTCTTTACTGTTTAGTTTTTACACAAGCTATTTTGTATTCTTCCGTGTGTGGAAATTTAACAAACACCAGCAAAGTTTTTTTTTTTCTTTATTTGTTATGAACAGCAACAATTTCACACAGACTTTGTTGGAGAGTTAAATAAAGGCAAATTGAATGGTCACACAGGTGTGTGTTAGTGTAGATGGGGGCAAGAGAGTAAGAAATTTCGCCCCCTGTCTTCTGGAGGTAGAACTGGTGAACCGTTATATCCTACCAATAAATTGGTCAAGAACTACTATAAATTACGACACATCCCTATAGTAATGCAACGTCTTCTACTTTCCAATTTAAAATCTTAAAACACAAGGTTGACATGGTAAGGCCCGTGGTATTCAAAGGTCATAGAATAACAGATGCTTAGAAATGTGAGAGCAAACAAGCATTGAAACCACAGCAGCAAACATAGCGATAAGTACAATCACTCGCTCTCTCTCTCACACACACACACACACACACACACACACACACACACACACACACACACACACACACACACACACACACACACACACACACACACACACACAGCTGAACCAGGGGTGCTATGGCCACGATAGGAAAGCACTTCTGAAAAAAAGAAGTGTCCAGGCAGACCAACTTAAAGGGGACCTATTATGCTTTTTCGACTTTTATGACCTATAAACGTTGTTATAATGATGTAATCATTTGATTTGAAGTTGTACGTTTTGATATGTCAATGACAAAGAATATGCTGTCACCTCTGTCATCATATATTGCAACCAAAGCTCAGACCATCTCCACGCTTCAAACTTGTATTTGACCAAATGTGTGTTTTATCAATTTCTTGCTGGTAGCTTTACAACAGATTATCAAACAATTACTTCTGGACACACAGGTAGTAGAATGTAAATTGTTTTATTAGTGGTCGTGCAGAATAGTAACTTCAGAGATAGGATGTCTCATGAAGTGTGTTCTAAACTGTTTGGTTGGAACATCTGGATGAAGAGCAGTCAGCACCAGCTCCAGATGTGAGCGACACTCCTCCGGTGGGCTAGCAGCTGGATCTCATCTCACAGATGTAGGGCAAGAAGTTGTTGCAGCGGTGGTTGGACCATCCCTTGTTCCCTGGGGGACAGAAACACCCTCAGCATCTTCACCACCTTAAAGAACCACCCCAGCATCTTCATCCCCTGACAGAAACACCCTCAGCCTCTTCATCACCTGACAGAACCGCCCTCAGCCTCTTCATTCCCTAACAGACCCACCCCAGCCTCTTCATCACCTAACAGAACCACCCCAGCCTCTTCATCCCCTAACAGAACCACCCCAGCCTCTTCATCCCCTCCTCCCCATCATGACCCCCCATCATAACCACCACCACCACCACCTCCTTGGTTCTGCATGCTGTGCTGCATTGTGTTATTCTGGTGACGGGTGGGTCTACCTTCCGTGTTGATGATGAGACACTGGTTTTCGCTGGGGGAGACGTCGGACTCCGTATTGACATAGTCGAAGGGACTTCCGCCCTCCCACCGCCACTCACCCTGCAGCCAATCACATGTATTACCAGTTACCATCAGTCAATCACATGCCAGTTACCATCAGCCAATCACATTTCAGATACCATCAGCCAATCACAAGGCAGTTACCATCAGCCATTTGTGTGTGTGTGTGTGTGTGTGTGTGTGTGTGTGTGTGTGTGTGTGTGTGTGTGTGTGTGTGTGTGTGTGTGTGTGTGTGTGTGTGTGTGTGTGTGTGTGTGTGTGTGTGTGTGTGTGTGTGTGTGTGTGTGTGGTGTTAGATTATGTTGTGTTTAGGTAGATTCTAGATTAGTGTGTATGTGAGTGTGTTTATGTGTGGTTGTATGTATGTGTGCATGTATGTGTCTGTGTGTATGTGTGCTTGCGTATATGTGTCTGCGTGTGTGCATTTTTGTGCGAGTTTGTGTGCGTGTGTGTGCGTGCATGTGCACAAGTGCGTGTGTGCACAAGTGCGTTCGTGCACAAGTGCGTGTGTGCACAAGTGCGTTTGTGCACAAGTGCGTGTGTGCATGCGTGACTGCTGACCAGGAAGTTGTATCCCCCCAGCCAGGCGAAGGTGTGGCCTCCTGTCTGGGCCAGGCGCTGCAGGTAGTGGTACTCCACGGCGCTGTGGGCCGATGCCAGGCTGCCCTCCCGCTCTGCACATAGTCTCTGGAGCAAGGCATTCAAACACACAGTATTCGTTATCAGTTTTACAGTCGCACTATATACAGCATGTAAACAGGTGCAGTATTTGTATGCAGGTTTACAGGTGCAGTACACATGTAGCTTGTACCTCTGCAGTGCCCCAGCTTGCAGGATTGTTCTCCAGGTAGAAACAGTCACCACGGAAATTGTCCCAGCCGTCCAGGCAGAAGTTGATCCGCTCTGAGGGGGAGACAGAAGGGTTGGTCCGGTCCTGTAAGGAGCTCTGGGTGAACAGTGTTCATGTGTGGCGTCTGAGAGGCTTCTCACCTGCACGAGTCTCAGTTGGACTGGTCAGAGCTGAACTGTTGCGTGCTCCTGGAAGACAGACTTGAGGGTTAGTGGACAGAGAGACGACAGATCAATTCCACAACTCACACTTAACTGTCTAGAGTCTACCAATCCGTCTGTCTGTCTACCTGTCTGCCTTCCTGTCTGTCTGTCTGCCTGTCTACCTATCTGTCTGTTTTCCGTCTCTCTGTATGTCCTTCTACCAGTTTACCTGTCAGTCTGTCTGCCTGTCTGTCCGTCTTTCTACCTGTCTGTCCGTCTTTCCGCCTGCCTGGTCGTTTTTCTCCCCGGCAACAGCCGGGTTCTGCTGATCCAGGATAAGCCCGACTAAGCGAGTGCAGGTGTGTTTATATGTTCTCCCTGATCAGGAAAAGCTCTAGAAATAAACACAGTCCATGGAAGGATGCGCAGCATTCCCTTTGTGACCACGGCACACATGGTAACGGTACAATAGACACTTTAGAAAAGTCACACCTGTGTTAACATCTGTAGCAGGCACACGCTAAAGGCTTCACAGGCAGGATCGAGACAACAAAGTCGTTTGGACACATGATATTAGTACTGGAATGTTCTAGGGAAGCGAGAGACGGCGCGCCGTTCACCAGAGCCGGGGGACTGACCTGGAGCCGCTCCGACGGCCAGCAACCCCCCGAGGAGAACTAGGGCGAGAAGACCCCTCATGACCAAGAGGATGATGTTCAGGAAGCTCTGGATGAGGAGGAGGTAGGAGGAGCAGGTCTGAGGTCGTAGGAGCAGGCAGGAGGGAGATGTACCTGTTGCAGGTGATACTGGTGTCAGGACAGTCCACTCTTTATATACAACTCATTCATGTATCGTCACCACAATAAAATATCGTGGACTTCGCCTCTTTGGGCAATACTGTGTTGGATTGTGACTCAAACATCTCCACACCCTGGAATTCTGAAGACTCAGAAGGAGGTGGGACTTCCCAGTTTCAGATTTATGGAGCTGCACTAGAAGGAAGTTGCTTGACTTGACTTCCTTACTGGTAAACGGTTCTGACAATATACAGCACAAACATAAAGGAATAACATTGGTATGAATTGAGTGTCCATGATAATGTCGGCTAAGTTGCACAGTGGGGCCTCTTAGGAAGAGGGGGTCCGCAAACACCCCGAGATGACCTAAAGAGGGTGACCTCATGAGGACGTCCTCTTTTATGAGGTCATCCTCATGAGTTCATCCTGATGAGGTCATCCTAATCAGGCTGACCTCACCTTGTAGACCTCTTGAGTCTGGATGATTTGTTTTGGTTGCAATTATTAGATTTGAATCTGTCGTTGTGATACGTTCTGTGATTCTACGTTTTTTTGTTGTTGTGATATTGTCGTGTTGTTGGGATGTTTTGATGTGGTTGTGATGTCATGTCATGTGATTTGATGTTGTTGGGTTGTTGGTGTGGTGTTGTTGTGTCTTTGTGATGTGATGTTGTTGCGGTGTTGTTTGTGTTTGTGTCTTCTGTTTCGTGAAGGCCCTGCACTGCTCTATGTATCAGACGTGTAGGGTGAGGAATGTAAGTTTAATGCATTCACTTGAGTAAATAAATTCTGCTCTTATTCTTTCTGAAGGTTCAACTGATCCTGGAGCAACGCTGTCAATCTGATCAGAATGGGCCTTTGGTCTGAACAACCCTAAAGTCCTGCAGTGCCTGCACAAAGTGGACAAACCAATAACAATACCATCATTATTATTATAATATTATTGATGGACACGAGTATCTCCCGATGTCTCAAACTACACCAAAATAGAACCGGATAAAACTCAACAGGCGGGACACGTTTGCTTCTATGAAATCAAGCTCTGAAGTGAATGACAGCTTCTGTATTTTGAGGTATCACATTATTTCAGATATTATTTTTTATGAAAACCTTTCCCAGAATTCTGAGATAATAAACTCGTTCATTCAAAACAACAGAGCATTTATTTCTTTACCACATAAGAAATGTTCCCTAAATTCTGAGATAATTATGTCGCTAATCAGAAAAACTAGAGCAGAATCTTCCTAATCTTAGGTGAATGCATTACTTTTCCATACCTGGGGACTAGTACAGTTCGAATGAACGCCAGCTGAGACTACATTTTTGGTTAGGTTTTTGCTCAGCTCTAGCGCGCCCTGCTGGCAGAAAGGAGCATAATGGAGGTCACAATGTGACGACTTCCGATATTTATAAAAAAAAAAAATTAGCATTGTCTCCAAAATCTCTTGGTCTTGAATCATGGATCCCTTGCTCTGTTACAAGTCTGATTCACGGACGGGGCGGAGCTAGAGAGAATAATTGCTGTTACCACAAATATTAAAATATTAAATTAATATAATTAAATAAAGTTACAGGTGGTTTATCCAGTCCTATTGCTGTTGATTCTCAGCCTTTCATTTATTTCTCCTTATTTTTTAAGAACCATGCTACAAGTTAATGTGGATAATCATTCATAAAATGTACAAAATATTTCAATAATTATCATAGTTAATATCTGAATGATTAAATGCCACCTCCGCAAATATATGCAAATCAAAATATATTTAATTTCAAACGTTTAGGACCTCTATGTATCTCGGGATACTTCAGGAAACATGTGCGTCAGCCTATCTTCAGTGACTAGGCTTTATATCTAATCATACAGGAGGTGACCAACACTTCTTCACTGTAAGTGGACCATATAGATTTGTGATAAGGGGACTTTTATTTGTTGTGGATCACTGTCATGGCCAGGATCTGGCATGTTATGATGTCCTGATACTGGCTATGATGTTTAACAGAAACATTCCTCGCCTGTCATGACAGGATGGAACTTTTTATTCATAGTTATGATTTTTACATATATGTGTGTATTTTTCTGGCTTTACAAAGTGTACTCGTAACCATTGACCGATCATTCGGGGTATTAACAGCCGAAGGGATGACTGTTTGCTTGTGTGGACGTATACTAACTCATAAATCATACTTTTGACACTCATTCCCGTCTCGTTCCTGTCTCGTTCTAGTCTCGTTCCAGACCGAACACCTGTGGCGGTTCGACTCCCAGGAGCCCAGTTTATTGACATTATTATTATTATACACTGCATTGTTTAAACACACTGAGAAATAATTGGTCAACCTGATATTTTAACTTCATGTTCGATCATTTGACACACAAAGTAATTAAAAAGTTTGGTTGAAAATAAGAAGTGTATTTTCAATAGGAAGTGACCTACAGTACATACCTAACCATTTGCATAAATGTACCTACCCTGTAATTAAAAGCCTACATATACCCTCCCTTTAAACAAGGGGGGACTACTACTGCTTTAGATGACAGCCTGCACACCCTCTACTAGTCCTTTAACTAAACGTACCAGAACCATTGCTCTAGATAGGGTTAGACAGCCTGCACACCCTCTACTTATCCAGAAGATAAACGTTACATTGGGGAAAATGGGTTACAATTAGCTAGGGTCAACCTGACCGATGGGACCTGACCCATTAAGCTATGAACTGAGACAAAGCTTTGAGGGGTGAAACTGTGTCTCATACTGGGAAATAAGGTGAATAGTGGGTTTCATATGTGAACTGCTGAATATTGTCTGGTTTAGTTTAAAAACGTATGTTGTGAAAGAGTGAATTACAAGTACTTCATTTCATTAATTTAAAGGTTTTAAAAGTGTTATTAGTGTTATTACAAGTGACTTCACATGAACCCAAAAATAAGGGGAAGTAAAGGTTCCTTTAGGTAGAGTAAATAAATAACTCATCATTGCTCAGAAAACGGGATCACCTACTTTGGAAGTAGGGCCGTCTCCACTACCCTAATATGGGAAGGGGGATGGGTTTAGCGACAGTTCATTTGAGGGATCAGTGCACAAAAACAGTCCAGGTAGCCGCCGCGACAGAAAGAGTTTCTGGGGCCCATCTAACTGATATTGTTAAAACTCATAACAACGTTACTGAATCCACCGTTACAAATTGAACAGACAATTTTTTATGTTATTCTCTTGTGGGGCTTTCTGCTGTATAAGAGGGGGCTGAGTCTAGAGTAAGCCATATTATGGTTGTTTTAGCGGATGGTTTGAGTCACCCTATTTTGCTGTGAGTAGCTACATTACAGTGCTGTAGAAGGGTTTTCTTTTGGTTTGACTTAGTATGTGTGTAGTGGTGTTTTATTCTTAATTTGCATACATATGGGGGATACGATAATCTCTTCTTCTAGACCCCTCTTAAGGCTGTGATGATCTCTGTTGCTTTGTACACCTTTTCCAACTAAACTTTTTCCTTCCACTCAACTTTCTGTGAATATGTTTGAATACAGCCCTCTGTGAAAAGCCCCCTTCTTGAGCAGCGACCTTTTGAGACTTACCCTCCTGGTGGAAGGTAAGACATTTCATGATTTAAACAAATGAATCATTGAAATATTTCACTTAGGTGTAAATAATGGCACAGCGTGGTGCGCTGTGTGTGGAGATCTGTCCGGGCAGCGGTTGACCGCGGCGTAAGGAAGAAAGTTGAGCTCTTCGGACACCTATGGTATAAAGCTCCATCTCCGCAGCAGTTTATTTAATGTCCACTTTATTCTTTCTTTCTTTGTTATTCTCTACACATGTTGGCACCCTACTCTCTAGATGTGAAAGAATAGCGTTAATTATAACACACATTCCATGTTACTACCACACAAACACACAAACACACAAACACACACACACACACACACACACACACGCACAAACACGGTTGTTTGATTCAACCCTCGCAATCTTTATCAGAACAGTTCAGCTATTCTACATTTTACTCAAATGTATTAAAACTTGATCACTTTAGGTTTTTGTTTAACCCCCATCGCTGATGCTGGCTTGGCGAGGAACTGCCCCCCCGCCTCCTCTGCACTCCCACATTAACGATGACCTCCAGCCTCATTTCTCCCGTAGCCACAACAAGAACTCCAGAACAGCTGTCTCATCCCTCTGTGATTTTCCAGCTGAATTTAAGAAACTGGAATATGTTGGCATCAAACTTGCATCTGTGTCAATGATAGAATCGCTACTTAATGGCCACAGGCTGATAACACCCAAGCGGAGAGAGCCCCAGCCCCCCCCCCCCCCCCCCCCCCCCCTGTACTGATAGTAGTCCTGAGTATAATGGAGACAAAAAAATGGTTCAGCCGTAGACACATTATAAAGGAAGTATCGCATAATCTGCTGAAACCAAGGTTGCCTATGTTACCTAGGGGATCTAGGGGACTCTGGGCAGGAACAAGGCCCACAGGCTGGTTTGCGCTGTGGGTAATACGAAGTGGAGAACAACAGTTTTCAATCTTGCATAAGCAATCAACAGTTTATTAACTCCTTTCTGAGTCAAATACTTTAGAATACAATATATATAAATATAATATAATAATTTAAAAAAATTCAACTATGCACCAATCAACGTGGGCACCGCACACATTTCCCACGGTACCGTTGCTCTGATGTGTGAGAGAGGGCGACTGGTTCACATCCCTGGATCTCAAGGATGCTTACTTCCACGTCCCTGTTCGGCAGGCGCACAGGAAGTTTCTCAGTTTTGCCTTTATGGGGGTGGAGTACCAGTGCCTGCCATTCGGCTACTCCCTGGCCCCGCGCACCTTCTCAAAGTGTGTGGAGACGGCGTTGGGACCGCTCAGGCGTCAGGGAAAGAGGGTTCTCTTCTACATCGACAACCTACTTATTTTGAGCAACTCAGAGGAAGCTGCGAGAAGGGACACCATGACGGTGATAAACCATCTCTCTTTCCTGGGTTTTGCCATCAACTGGGAGAAGAGCTTACCGCTCCCCGGCCGGCAGATAGTCTAGTCTTGGGGCTTTGCCTAGACTCAGCCGCCATGACAGCGATGCCCTCGCCTCCTCGGCGAGGCGCAATCCTGTTGGCACTCTCCCACTTTCGCGTTCTCAGAAACGTGACCGCGCTGTCCACCATGCGCCTGTTAAGGCTGATGGCAGCCACCCATCCCGTGGTTCCCCTGGGTCTGCTCTTTATGTGCAGACTCCAGCGGTGGTTTGCTCACCAACGGTTGGACCCCGTGCGACACAAGCTCAGGGTGCTCCTCTTACCCTGTTCGGTGTCACCAGACCTGGTATATTGGGGAAACCACCCCGCCCTTCCATGGGGTGTTCCCCTGGGCAGAGTGACGTCCTACGTAGTGGTCTTCACGGACGCCTCGTTGACGGGTTGGGGAGGAACGTGCCTCTCTCACTCGGTGGGAGGCGAGTGGCGCACGCCCCCTACAGTCCACACAAATGTGCTGGAACTCGTCGCTGTGAGGAAAGTGCTGTTGCATTTCTTTCAACTTGTACGTGGCCACCACGTTCTGAGTGCGCTCCTCTGCTCTCCACCAAAAGGCGGTCGAGCTCTGGCTTTGGGCTCATCAGTATCTCCTCAGTCTGAGAGCCCTGCATATCGCGGTGGTCCCCGCCGCGACGAGTGGCGGTTGCATCCCGTCATTGTCAGACTGATCTGGCAGAGGTTCGGGACGGCTCAGGTGGACCTGTTTGCGTGCAGAGAGAACACACACGGCAGGTGGTGGTTCTCTCTCAACCCTTGGGATCTCCCCCCGTTGGGGGTAGATGCTTTGGCACACACACCTTGGCCGCGGGCTCTCTTGTATGCGTTTCCCCCGCTCCAGCTGATCCTTCCTCTTCTGGAATGGGTCAGACAGGAGAGATTGCCCCTGATTATAGTGGCTCCGGAGAACCGCTCAGCTCTGTGGTTTCCAGAGCTGAGGGCGCTCTCACGGACGGCGCCGTGGCCGGTACCGTTCAGACCGGATGCGCCTTCACAGGCCCATGGGACGGTGCACCACCCACCTGATGTATCGGGACGGCTGTTGGTCTGGCTCCTGAGAGGTTGATCCTGCAGGGCAAAGGTTTGCCTAAAACAGTTATCAACACTATTCAGAGTGCTCGTGCACCTTCTACTTCTTCCCACTATGCGGCGAAGTGGTGCGCTTTCTCCGATTGGTGTGACAGGAACCACGCTGTCCCATCCCATTGCGGGGTGGGAAGCGTACCTGCGTTTCTTCAGCATTTTGGAGAAGGGTTTGGCTTTTTCCACTATCAAGGTCTATGCGGCAGCCGTTTCGGCTGGCCATGCGGGCTGTGATGGTGGACCGATCTTCAGCCATCCACTGGTCAAGAGATTCTTGTGTGGGGCTAGATGGGTCAGGCCTGTTTCGCGCATAATTACAACACGCTGGGATCTCCCCACCGTGTTGCGCGGGTTGTCCAGGGACCCTTTCGAGCCTCTGTCACAGGCCCCTTTGGATGCCCTGTCCTTTAAAACGGCGCTCTTATTGGCTTTGGCTTCTGCGAAGCGGGCCGGTGAGCTAACCGCTCTGTCTGTCAGCCCGAGCTGCTTGTTGCTAAACGAGGACAGCTCCTTTGTGCTGCTCACACCTAATCCTGCGTTCCTCCCTAAGAACATTAATAGTTCTTTCCGGTCTATTAAGAGATATTGTGCTTAAGGCTTTTCACCCCCCGCCTCATTCTAGTGAGGCGGAGGCGGAGTTGCATCTCCTGTGCCCGGTGCAGGCGCTGGATATGTACGGGAAACTCTCGGCCGCGTTCCGCTCCACACTTGTTTGTGTGTTATAGCGACGCTAGCAGGAGCCGCACTCTCTCTAAACAGCGGTTTTCTCGCTGGATATGTGAAGGTGTTTGCTTAGCCAACGCTCGGCAGGGCTTAGCGCCACCTTTGGGCGTTAAAGCTCACTCGACACGGAGCGTGGCCGCTTCAACGGCTCTACTCAGAGGCGTTTCGGTGGAAGACATCTGCGCAGCTGCGTCTTAGTCTTCCCCCGGCCCCTTTGTCCGTTTTTACATGTCAGACATGTCCAGGGGCTCACTTGGCAACTCTGTGTTGGAGTCCGGTGCCCATTCTACGGCTTGAGAATGAAGGTATGTTATTTTAAGCGGCATCGTTGAATTTCCTCTCGCCGGCTGGCGAGTTGGACTTGACTGCCAGTATTTCTCTCCCAGTATTTCTCTTCCATTTTTCAAATGGAAAGCGGATTAGAGGGGTTCCTATTGGCTCGCCAATTGACGAGTTGGTTTTGTCTGCCAGTATAGCACTCCCGCCGTTTTTTAAAATAAGAAACGGACGAGAGAAGCTCCTCATTGGAGAGTGGAACTCCGTAGCTCCGTCCACGGTGGTAGCGGACCTAATGGAAACCGTATTACTCTGGTTTTTCTCTTCACTTTTCGAGGATTCCATGAAGGACGGATTGGGGCCGGAGTCTTTGCAGACTCACTTTTTTCTCTTGAACATCGCCGTGCTTGATCTAAGAGGAATCAGTTTTTTATTAAGCTGTTGTGTTTTGCACATCCTCTGCTTTTTTTTGTCTTATGTGCCCTGGTGACTTAATTTCTTTTTTTTTACTAGTGTCCAGCAGGAGTACATTGATTAGGCTCCGCTCGCAGCTTCGCCTTAGCCCATAAGGTCGAAGCCTAGACGGCGTAGCCTACATGAAATGGAACGATAGTCATGAAATTATAACTCTAGTTCTATGATTTTAGGCGTGGCCGTCTAGTTTCCCACCAGCTGTACCCTCCAAATGCTGAAAGAATAGCGTGGAGGATGAGCGGCGGTATGCGCCGCCTTATATACACGGTACCGCGTGCTCGCGCGCACGGGACAAGCCCATAAGGCGAAGCCTAGGCGGCTACGCCTACAATCATAGAACTAGAGTTATAATATCATAACTATCGTTTATTAACTCGAGCTACGTCTCCATGGCAACTCACTACGGCAACAGTGCACAGTGCCATCTAGTGGCATGAAAATAATACAATAACTGCTATTAACTGCTAAAACCAGAAAATGGGGGGAACTGTTTTATAACAAAAGGCATTTTCTATACCTGTTACACCTACATCAAAACAAACATCAACTTTTGCCTTCCTGCTGTAACCACTAAGAGAGTAAACAAAGGGAAACTTAGACACATTGCTAACCTCACAAATCTCATACCTATAGCCTCCAAACCAAAAACAACCTTAAAGCCTATCAACAACACCATCATAGATTCAGATTTACATTTCGACAGTCACATCAAATCAGTTACAAAATATGCATATCATCACCTTAAAAATTTAGCAAGACTTAGAGTGCTCATGTCCGCCGAAGACAAAAACGTGTATATGCCTTTATCACTAGTAAGTTTGATACTGCAATGGTCTCCTAAGGGCGTGTTCACACAGGCAGTTTTTTTATATTAAAAAACACCTGACCCGGGCGGTTTTTTACCAACTAAAAAACTTACAGGGTGGTTTTGTCAAGCTCATTCTAGAGCAGAATGTTCTAGAGCCAACGTTGCCAATCGGTTACCGTATCAAAGTGGTTTGACTACGCTACAGTGTCAGTTACAATGTCGAGGATGAGAAAATTAGCCCTTGTTTTGGCGTTAGATGACAACGACGAGGATAACGATGAACCTTCCCATTTGCGGGTGCATGACATAAACCGGGGACGGCAGCAGTACGGGGCGTTTCATAGTTGTATTCAGGAGCTACGGTTTGATAATGTCCCAAAATCCCACCGATCGTCCTCCAGATACTCTCCTTGTGATATATGTTGTGGTATAACTTGTTGGTCATGTCATATAACTCAACATGTTCACTAACAAGAACAACAAGTTGCTCCGTCGGAAAGACTTCTTGGTTTGGGTCGCCATTCTTGAATTTCCAACGTTGTCCTAGTGACGTCGGTTCTCGTTCATTGGTCAGCTGTCAAAAAACCGCCTGACGTCGGGTGCTTTTTCTTGGCGAGTTGAATTTATCCCAACTTGAAAACCACCCAGAGCAGTGAAAAAAAACATCTGGCAGCGGTGTTTTTAAAAGCACCCAGGATGTTTTTACAAAAACACCCTGTATCATAGGAATATAATGTAAAACAACCACCCACAACTGAAAAAAAAACTGCCTGTGTGAACACCCCCTTATACAGGACTTCCAAAAAACTCAAACAAGAAACTTCAGCTTGTTTAAAATGCCGCTGCTAGAGTTCTAACAAAGACCAAAAAAATTGAACATATTACACCAATTCTTAAATCGTATTTTATTACTAAAATGCCTTTTTAACTTTGGCTTTATCTTCTATTTTTTACCAGAAAGATACATGATCTGATACACCAGAGAGAAAGGATTGGGGTTTGAGGCCCAAGTTCTGTCAGGGTTAGAGTTCCAGAGAAAGTACCAAATGCATATCTATTTTACTCATTTCTTTGCATGTTTTCTTTTAGTTATCTATTCTTTTATTTATGACAAAGTTTAGATGTGAAGCACTTTGAGCCTGCCTTGTGTATGAAAAGTGCTAGATAAATAATGTTGCCTTGTCTTGCCTAACTCATTTTTTTTAACTGGTGTGGATGTTGACATTGTTTGCTTAATTTACACTTTTGAACTGTGTTCAAATACTTTGACTTGATTTAAGCCATTCCACATTCCTTTGCATTTTAAACTATCTGGCTTTATTAAAAAAATATAACCACACTTTGCACTGCCCACTCAGCGCATTTTCTAGTCATTATTATTACTCATCAACGCTCAGTCGCTCATACACAACGACAGTACAAAAAAGTATCACAAAGTTTTCGTGGGTCGCAACCATGGGGAAAAACGGCTACGGGCTACGGATTTGATGAAGAAACGCGGTTAATATAGTAGGCCTAACACATTCGAGAGAGGACTGAAGGGACACCTTTTACATAACCGATGTAGACACAGGCAGACAGACCGAGAACGAGACAAATAAACACAGAGAGAGAGAGAGAGAGAGAGAGAGAGAGAGAGAGAGAGAGAGAGAGAGAGAGAGAGAGAGAGAGAGAGAGAGAGAGAGAGAGAGAGAGAGAGAGAGAGAGAGAGAGAGAGAGAGAGAGAGAGAGAGAGAGAGAGAGAGAGAGAGAGAGAGAGAGTAGAGGATATATAGCGGGCACAGAAGAGAGGGGACACAGACGAAAATGGAGTGTAGCGAGAATTTGGTCCAGTGGCTGAGCTGGTCTCTGCTCCTTGGGGGGCCGCTGGTTTGCTGGGTGCTGCTAAACACGGAAAGGCGGACGCTTTACGGCCGCTACACGAGGTCCGAGGACCGGTGTTTAGTGAACACCAAACTGGTCTGGATGATCCAAGAGGTGCCCTCGCTGCTGGTGCCGCTGCTCCTGCTGCTCAGCACCGAGTCCCGGGCCGGAGTGGGCCGCAGCCTGCTGCTCGGAACCTTCTGCCTGCATTACTTCCACAGGTGGGTGGCCACCCGTACGGATTTTAAACGGACAGTCCGGTTGCAGCGCCGCCACTACGTGCACGCGCAGCACGCGGTTGGGGTGGGAGTGATGATGGTTCGTTCGCGACCGAATCAGTTCATATGAACGAATCTTTAACAAGAACGAACCAAACTGATTCTTCTCTCTCGTGAGATTTGTGTAAACTCCATCAGACACACTAAAAAGTATTTTTTAATTTTAATTATTCAAATCCAACAAGTATCTAAAGTTCTGAAGTATGTTGTCATAGTGTTTAGTTACGCTGATTTGTAAAAAATACAATATATAAACTTAAGCTGTGATTTCACACTATTCTGAAAACCCAGATTTCTAAATATCGTTTTTTTTTATTTCAATATTGTAAAAACAAATTTGTTAAATAAATAAGACACAAGAGGATGTAGATTAGATGGTCCTTGATTACAAAAACAACATAACTGAATTATTTTTCCCCAAAAAATGAACAAAAACATACATCTGACACTGATGACGAAGATCTGATGGTGTTGACGAAAAACCGACGGTGTTGACCAAAAATGTGTGTGCATTGCTGATTATTGAACAAATGTGCTTTTTAAACACTACTTATAAAACTACTCCTTGTTATTAGAGTATTGAACTTACTGTAAAGCAAATTATAATAAACATATTGCACATACAACGTTTCCAACTATCAAATAAACAATAGGGGAAAGCAGGGGCCCTCCTCCCCCTCTATTCTTATCTACCTCCCCTACGCCACTTCCTGCTCTCCTCTTTCTCATCCACCTCTTCTCCTCTTCCTTTCCTACTTTGTCAGTAGTCATTTACTAGGTCTTCATACTGATTTCTTTTTTAAAGTGGCGTGTGTGTGTGTGTGTGTGTGTGTGCGTGCGTGCGTGCGTGCGTGTGCGTGCGTGCGTGCGTGCGTGTGTGCGTGCGTGCGTGCGTGTGCGTGGGTGTGATCTTAAATTGAAATTCCTTGACAATAATACTGCAACACAAAATCTGTAGCTTAGAATCAGGTTCAATTAGCTTACTTAAGATTTCATTTTTGTCTAACCTGCCCTTGTGCCTTGAGCAACAGGCGTCGGACATGCTCACGCTCTATGAAGTCCATCACATCAGGGGCTATGCTGTAGATCTCTCGTGTTCCTAATTGGACTGGTGATGCATTTCCCATCAGTTTCACTATGATGTCTTCAACTGGGCAGAAACAGACATCCTTTGTGAGAAGCTTAGGCTGATACTTTGCTGTTGGACCATGGGGATGCAGAAACTCCAGTTTCACATCTTGCCGCTCAGTATCCACAGCAATGGTCTTGGCTAGCCACCAGTGGCCATCATATACTCCAGTCTCCATTATTAAGGCTGCTAACAGTCGTTACTGTCACAGTACCCTCGGGACCTTTCAGAGGCTCCTCCTCCGACTCCTCCTCCATCACATCTTCCCTTTCCATCTCCCCTCCCATCTCTTTTTCTATGTCCTCCAGCAACATGGCCAAAGGTCTTTTCTTCGCTGCCCTCCCACTGTGCTGTTTCTCTGGGTAGCCATGGAAATAGAAGGTTGCTGGGCAGAAGCACTGGCAAACCAACATCTTGCTGCCAAAGCAGGATAGTTGTCTGTGGTAGATCCTGTTATTCTGTGGGATGACCTGATGTATTTGTCTTGTTGAGGGAACCTGTTTGAGAGGATGCATGAGAAGTGTATCGTGTCTTTGCATGTCTTCTTCTGCAATGTGGTACAGCTGAACGCTCTTCAGACTGTTTGAGACCTTTTCAAAGAATGTGTGTCGATCTGTCAAATCATTTCCTCTCAGGACCAGGTTGTCAGCTGTTCTTTTCACTGGGCGCACCAATGCCGTCTGGTGCGCCCTTACCATGGGAAGTGGGGAAGAAGTTCCATGTTGCTCTTGCAAACCCCAGTGTAGGGGGGATACAAGACAGAAGGAAAAAAATCTTCTTGTTCTTATACTGTTTACTTGGACCATCAGACCAAAAGTGACCGGTGGTAACCTGTGGATATCTCGTTTTGATATCTTTTAGGACTGGATCCATGTGTCCAGATTGCTGCAGCATCCTGTCTCTTTGACTCTGAAAGTGTACAAAACCCTGCCTTTCCAACCTTAATGTAATACATTCCGGTATCTAGCGTTATCTGTGGCAGATTTCGTCCAAAATGTCAGGCCTGTACTTCAGATTGATACTTGCATCTCCAGGATTCTGAAAAGTCAACGTGAACAATTGCTGTACTTTCTCCACAAGTCTCAATTGTGTTTCTGTATTCTTTTGACTGGTTTTGCACTAAACACACATGTGTTGTGGTTTCATTTCTGAGTAGAGTTTGATGAGCTCTGAAAGACTGCCACTGTGTTGGACGAGTTTAGTGTTGATGTGGATTCCATTGACTGTGTCTTCTTGAACTCTCTCCCACTGCACATGGAATTTGTCTTGCTCTTGGGTTGTAACTGTAGCTTTGTTTAGACATCGGGAGCAGATGCGAAGAAGGCAGGCCTCACTTGCTGGAGAGCAACAAACTAATTGAAAACTGTCATCCAGTTTGTTTGACTTCATGACTCCAGACATTCTAAGGACCTCGAGCATTCAGTATGCATTTTCATGATTTTGACACAGACATGTCTTTCGATCAGATAATTTTGGTGCTATATAGAATGTCTTCAGAGTACAGAATAGCTCAGCTTCACTGTGGGGTTCCTAATGTGGATCATTCTCTGCTGCTTCATCTTATTCCTGATGGTGTCAGTCTTATCAGTGGTCACATGTGCAGAGTTCAGGAAGAAATCCTTAACAGTATCTGTTATACCCTTTAGGAATGTTGGCTTTTTCTTTGCCTGTTTCTTTCCTCTCATTAACTTGTAGGTTATCCCAAACTGGTGGATTTGGTGAAGGAGACGACACCTTTTTAGAATCTTGCCTGAGTGATGACACACTTATTTCTGGTTCCTGACGCCATGGCCCAGTAGTTTGTTTGTTTTTCCTCAGCTCTCTTCTGAGGATGTTGTGGAATAGAAGGGCTTTCTTGATTTTTGGATTCCTAATTCTGCTTCCTGAAAGCATCTTCTTTGTTTCTGTGCCTGGGGAGTCAAGTGGGGTTTTAATTGTAGCCTTTCTTCCTCAACATATTCTTTTTCTCAGTTTATTTCGTTGCTTTGTTACCTTCTTAAGCTTCTCTTTCAAAGTTTTTATTTCTCTTGAATGCCTTTTTCTCGTTTTACTTCTCTCCCTTTCCTGTCTTGGAGACTGTCTGCTGCGTCTGGCATTGTATTCTTGAATATTCTGATCTTGCGGACTATCTGGAGGGGTGTGAGCCTCCAGCACTGCATCTTCATTGGATCTTTTCTGTCTGGACCTTTTCTGTGAATGAATGAAAATTGTACTTAAATAAGACAGTAGAATCCGATTCCTGTTTACTTTACATGATTGATTGATGGATGGATGGATGTAAAATCCTCAAGGTGCGGGATGTAGTTTTCATAACCAGATGTTTTGAAAATCTACACACTGGCTTCTCATATCTCTCTCTCTCTATCTCTGTCTCTACATATATATGTAGAGACAGAGATATATGTGCTGGGAAAGTTACACGTTACACAATAATAAGCAGACCACTGCCTGCCCATTCTCTACAAGTCAGATGTGTATGTTTAAATAATGTAATGCATGCTATGTATGTACATTTATGTGTTAATAAAACCCTGAAATAACATTTTAACCCTTTACTATATACACAAATGATATTATATGAGCACATTAAGAGGTCATTGGTGGATTTGTCAACGCCGTCAGCTTATAGGTCAACTCCGTCAGACGTCTGAGGGAGTTGACGGAAGGGCAAGTATTTTCCCGCCAAAACATGTATTGTAAACTGCAGCTAGCTAGTTTTTCCTCAGTTGCTAAGTGTCCCAATAACCTCACTAAAATGCTTAAATTCCATCCTCTATGGTTTAAAAAAAGTATCTTAACAGTAAGATGGTATTGACATGGTCCAGCTGTGACCATAGGAACATTGACATTGATTGTCTAAAATATCAAAAAATGTAAAACGTATCAGAGCATGTTGCATTCACCACAGGCAGGGAGATGAAAAGGGGTCCTCAGGGATATAGCTGACCTTGCTATTCCCTGATTTATTGAGGCTTATGAAAAAATATGACGGTGTTGACAGAAACTGAGGCAGATTTTTATGGAAAATATTGTTTGACGTTCACTTCATGAATTGTTTTTTTATATTTATACCCCTTCTTTTTTATTTGATATATATGTTTTAACAATGAATTTGTGAATTTGAATTTCTTCATTTTTGATATCAATTTGACTTTTCTATGTAGGACATGTTTTGTCCCGAAGAATCAGTGAGTTAATGAAAATGAGGCAAAGATTAAATCGTAATGACACAACATCTCTCTTTGACTCTGAAAGTGTACAAAACCCTGCCTTTCCAACCTTAATGTAATACATTCCGGTGTGTAGCGTTATCTGTGGCAGATTTTGTCCAAAATGTCAGGCCTGTACTTCAGATTGATACTTGCATCTCCAGGATTCTGAAAAGTCAACGTGAACAATTGCTGTACTTTCTTCACAAGTCTCAATTGTGTTTCTGTATGCTTTTGACTGGTTTTGCACTAAACACACATGTGTTGTGGTTTCATTTCTGAGTATTTGCTCATAGAGTTACAAGTACACAACATTGTTTGAATCTCTGAATTCCAAGGGACAGAACCATATCCTCAAACGGTGAAAATAGATTCAATACAATATCGATGTTGAGAAACCAGGCCCTGCCTCCAACATCTTGGGCAAGAAGCAACTAGTAAGAGACACGATCTCAGACGAAAAACAAACCCTGTGGCGCCAACTTAGATTCTTTGTCGCGTTTCAAATGATAATACAGGAAACATGTGGGGAACTATAGACAAAGGACATTATCAAAGATGTATACGACCAAGTTTACAACATTAACAAATCATTTGATTGCAAGTTATACATTTTGATTATATTGTTTTGCTTCATTGGGTTTTATACTCTTATTTTATATAGATATATATATGTAATACGTTTTGTTTGATTCTGTTGACCCAAATCGTATTCCTTAGCAGATAAATCACGCATTTATTATTATTTTAACATGGACAGTGTACATTAATTAACGTTCCTGTAAATGCACCCAAATTAGCCGGAAGGCTAAATTCCATCTGTTGTCCCTTACAGCACCTGGTATTGCCAGGCGGTCTCCCATCCAAGTACTAGCCAGGCCCGACAGTGCTTAGCTTCAGAGATCAGACGAGATCGGGCGTGTTCAGCGTGGAATGGCTGTATTTGCATTTACAGAAGGCTGCGCCCAGTAAACGTGAACCACTACCCTCTTCACCTGCTGCTAAGTCAACGTGAACCTTGAAGTGCTGAGTCAACCTGATGCTGTTTTTGTGGTGGTAGAGCTGCTTCAGTTCAATGGTTTAGCTTCGCCTTGGAGAGTAGGTTATAACAGAGAATGTCTAATATAGGCCTCTGGCAGGGGCGTTGCTAGACCTAGAGTTTTACTGGGGCAAAGGCCCCCAACTGCCAACATTTTTTTTTTTACGTGTGCACAATATGAAATAGATGGATACAGAAGGGTATGTACAAGCTTCAAAATCATTGTCACTTTCATATTGTAGGCTATATTAAAGCACTGGTAAAGGTAAAGACGCAAAGATGGATTCATGAGTACCGTACAATTATATTTATTTAAACACATACACATCTCAAAGATTTACAAATAAGGTAACTGACAAATAAACAAAAAGTCTCTTTATGACCTTCACCTCTTTATCAGGAGAAGTCTACACATCTATATTTATTTAGAAGCTGTGTGGAAACAGCATAATTTTGCCAGAACGACATGTACTAAAAAGGCAAGAAACAAGGTTTAAAACTAATAGAATTTCTGACTTAAGGTGAGGTGGCTCATTGCCACCAATCAACCTGGAAAATGTTATAGAACCATCAAAGCTCTTAAATTAAACTAAATAAGGCCATACACTACTGCATAGAGCCTTTTTTAATGATTATTTTTTCACTATTAAGCTGTATCGCCGCGCCTTCATGGTGGCAAAGCGGTCAATAACGTGGCTTTGACTCACTTTGCATAGTTGCTCCTTTTCAATGGACAAAAGAGAAAGTTGGTGAAGCCTTCCTTGCCCCATGGTTGACCTAAGCCAGGTGTGGAGCCTTCTCAACACACTGAAAGATCGCTCACAACTACAACTGTTTACAGGAATTGTGAGTGCAATGATCTGAATTATCTGTGTCAGTGTTGGGAACATTGTTGGATCCATATATGTTAAAAACACCCTGTATATCCATAATTTCCTTTTTTGTGTTAAGGAAGTTTTTGTCCACTAAAACTTCCTCAAGTTTTGAAGACAAGACAATTTTTCATTCATTATTCATTTTCCGCGTGTGTGCGTGCACGCATGGTGTGTGTGTGTGTGTGTGTGTGTGTGTGTGTGTGTGTGTGTGTGTGTGTGTGTGTGTGTGTGTGTGTGTGTGTGTGTGCGTGCGCTATAAAACTACAGGCTACAGACGCTCAGTATTGAAAAACTGGTGCTAATTATGTGGGCAACATTCTTTAACAGCAATCAAGTTGTCATTGTTTGTGTCAAACAAGTTGTGAATTTGTTGTAACGTTAAAAAAGGAGATGACTTACTCTGGGCTGTTTCCAGCTCCCGTGGTTTCCAACGAAACATGATCAACAAAAAAACAAGGAATTGAAAGCTACTTACAATATGCCTAGGTTACATTAATTTCCCCTGATGGCAGCAATGTTCCACTTTCAGCTGGAATTCACGGTAGGCCTACATCAAAACCACGTGTCTTCTTTAGATTTCAGTTCCCTTTATTTATTCACACAGTTCAGCAGCGGCATTTATTCAGAATCAGAGCCCAAATTAAAGCTGCATTTAGGGCGACTATCACTACCCAGCAGAAAAATAGATGCACTATAAATGGTTTTGTAGGCCTATAGCAGTCACGAACATGAGCATAGTTGTGGAAATGCTGGTGTTAGAAAACAAAGTTGACGGGAATTAAAGTGCTGCAAATCTAGCATTAAAGGTTAATTTAAGAAGCTTCTCACCAGTCATTTGTCGCCTGGTCGCAGTGTCGAGTTTTTTTTAAAGTAGTTCACTAGTCGTAGCGTGCAAATAAATTGCAGTGTCAGAATTCTGAGAATTTTGTCAGCATTCAGATTTCTCAGAATTCTCTTACACTGCAAATTAAAGCGCTACTACTAGCAAACTAGTTTCAGCGTGACTGGAGAGAACTTCCTTAAATTAACCTTTAATGCTAGATTTGCATCAACGCTATTGTGTGAATTAGTATGGTTCTCTTTCATGGAAGCCGGAAGTGGGAGATTCCTTATTTTTTTTACCATTATTGTTTTATTAACAAATTTCTCCTACAGGGGATTGATAAAGTTCTATCTAGACTATTGAACAGAAAGAAACACTTGGTCATACTTTACACACTTTACCACTGAAACATTCAGAAGAGTCACGTGGACGAATCCGTAAATAACTGATTTTTTTCATTGGTTGTTGCGTTATATCTTACCCAGATACAATAGGGCTATTTTCTGATTGGCTTTTATGTAGCCCCTTTCGTTTTTTGATTGGCTGGTAAGAGGCAGGCTCGACTGAAGACTCCCGAGGCAGCAGGAGATGTACTTGATGAATCCTGTCGATTCCATAGCGAGTGCGGCGCTTCTGCAGATTAATTTAATAATGATCAATGGAATTTTACTGGGGCACTGGAGACTTTTACTGGGGCACGTGCCCCAGTAAAAAGGGGCTGACGACGCCTCTGGCCTCTGGTTATAAGCTATGCTAACAGTAATGATGGTACAAAATCCCAGCTCAGACACGTAGCACGTCAGGTTCAATATCTGGACCTTGACTGCGCCCCAGATTTATTGGCCAGCTCATGTTTTCTTTGCTGAGTCTAGCACATGGGTCTGGCCCCCCTCCTCTTCAGGCCTGACCCGGGTCGGGACTATCACAACTCATCACAGCTATTATGGGGTGTCTTATACGATGACTGTGGAGGAGCGACATGAGCGGTCATGAAATATGAACTAGATATAGCCCTAGTTCATGTTAGTGAAAGTAATCTAACTGCAATCACTACCGTAATTGTATTATTTGACGATAAGCCATTTAACAATCCCATAAAAACTCAGGATCTGCGTTTGCTCACAGTTGAAAACTTGAAACTGATGAATCTGTAGGCCTATTTCAAGCTCTTGGAGCTTTGTCAATTAGTAGCCTACATACATTTTATATCTATGTAGGCTACTAATCGACAGATTTGTCCATACACTTTCAAATCTATATTTGACAAATTCACAAATGTCAGTACATATTTATTGATGATTTTACACATTTCCAAATTGAGCTAGTTACGCAACTCTCAACTGAAGTTTAAACTGTATGTGGGTGGCTTACTGTGTGTACAACATGTTACCCTGATTGTGAATAAATTGTTGTGCAAATGTTTGAATTCATGTTATGATTTAATTTTGAACCCAGTGTCATATTTTGCATGGAAATGGCCACAGACCCTGGATCCACACACACACACGCACACACACACACGCAAATATGTATTTTATTCATAAGGCATGACATTCAGGCAGAGGAGACAACTTTGAATATAAAATACTTCCCCAGGTCGTTCATCTACGCCTGGCGGACCCGCGGGCGGCCGTTTCCTGTCCACATCGCCGTAAAATCGTTCATCTTCTGCGGCATGAACGGGCTTCTGCAGGGACACTACCAACTCCACTGCGCCCCCTCCTGGCAGAACCCCGTACGGATGGCAGTGGGTGGGTCTAGGGCGGCCAAGGCCCCTGTTTTTAAATGACCATGAATACGATTTACTAATGCATTTATTTGGTAAGACAAATTATGAAAAGACACATACCTTACATAAGCTAACCCTATGCTCAAATCACACTTGAAAATTATAATAAAAAACCGATAGAAAGTAAAAAATAATCTTAGTGGGCAACTGTGTTCAGCAAATTAAACCACTTTTTGGTGTGCATACTATCAATGCATATTGTTCTGGCCTTACTGTGTTTCTGTGCCAATATTTCATTTATATTTGATATGTGTGTGTGTGTGTGTGTGTGTGTGTGTGTGTGTGTGTGTGTGTGTGTGTGTGTGTGTGTGTGTGTGTGTGTGTGTGTGTGTGTGTGTGTGTGTGTGTGTGTGTGTGTGTGTGTGTAGGTCTGCTTCTGTTCTTTGCAGGTCTGATAATCAACATCCACAGTGACCATTTGTTACGGAGCCTTAGGAAACCAGGAGAAGTCCACTACAGAATCCCCAGAGGTACCAATACCCACCGTACTACAGTACTACCACAGTAATCACAAAGCATTACGATTCCAACACCGTACAACAGGACTACTAACAGCAATACAGTACAATTCACAGTACTACAGCACTACTAACCGTACTACAGGACTACTAACAGTACTACAGTACTACTAACAGTACTATACTAACACAGTGCTACTAACAGTTCTACAGTACTTCTAACAGTACTAACAGCATACTACAGTGATGACGTGATACTACAGTCCCAGTGCAGTCCTTCAGTACTGACCGTGCCGCCTTCATCCGGCCCTAGGGGGGATGTTTGAGTTTGTGTCGGGGGCAAACTACTTCGGGGAGATCCTGGAATGGTTTGGCTATGCTGTGGCCGTCTGGTCGCTGCCTGCAGCCGCCTTCTTTCTCTTCACCAGCTGTACCATCGGCCCACGAGCCATACACCACCACAGGTATGCACCTACACCCATACAGGTGCCTCACCTGCACCACCATAGGTTACACCACCTACACCTGCACCACCATAGGTTACACCACCATCACCTGAACAAACATAGATTACACCACCATCACGTGCACCACCATAGGTAACACAAGCTTCAGATGCAGCACCATAAGTAACAGCACCTTCACCTGCACCACCATAGGTAACACCACCAACATCTGAACCACGATAGATTACACCACCTTCACATGCACCATGCACCAGTTCACCTCCACCTCTGTACATAGAGAACACCCTGACGGATGAATGGATCCTCAAGCGAAGTTAAGGCGTAATGTGTTTCTGCTCTCTCCTCAGGTTCTACCAGCAGCAGTTCAAGGACTACCCTCAGTCCAGAAGAGCCCTGATTCCTTTCCTTCTGTAGAACCTTGCATACAAGTTGTATTGTATTCTTCCGTGTGTGGACATTTAACAAACAAACACCAGCAAACGTTTTTTTTTTATCCCACTTTATTTGTTATGAACAGCAACATTTTCACACAGACTTTGTTGGAGAGTTGAATAAAGGCAAATTGAATGGTTACACAGATGTGTGTTAGTGTAGATGGGGGCAAAAGAGTAAGAAATGTCGCCCCCTGTCTTCTGGAGGTAGAACTGGAGAACCGTTATATCCTACCAATAAATTGGTCAAGAACTACTATAAATTACGACACATTCCCTATTGTAATACAAACATCTTCTACTTTCCAATTTAAAAACTTAAAACACAAGGTTGACATGGTAAGGCCCGTGGTATTCAAAGATCATAGATTAACAGATGCTTAAATCGCTCTCACACACACACACACACACACACACACACACACACACACACACACACACACACACACACACACACACACACACACACACACACACACACACACACACACACACACACGCAAAGCTGAACCAGGAGAACTATGGCTGCGATAGGAAAGCACTTTTGAAAAAAATAAAAATTTGACTGTCCAGGCAGACAAACTTAAAGGTGCGGAGTGTAGAATTTAGTGGCCTCTAGTGGTGGGGTTGCAGATTGCAACCAACTGAATTTTCATGGGATTATACACTAATTTAAATATATATTAAATTCCTTCTCTGCTAATTCTGCTAAAAAACCGACAAGGAGTGGGTGTTGTTGGGTTTTGCGCTGCGTTCATCATGTTTTTTACGGGATGCAGGAAACACGGATGGGAGGGGGTTTGTTTGGGATCTCGCTTCAAATACCAACAGAAGTGATGTCACCCAACAACGCTGATACATCCTTTAAAGCAGAGGCTATTATAAAGATACTTGTTACTGGACTGGTCGGACCAGGTGGACTGATTGTGTGTCTCTATACAATACCCAAACACCCGTCCAAACAAAGAGGCAGACAGAGAGGCCTTTGTCCATGGTTATTTTACACCTGATGTAAATGTAATAGCTGCCCTGTTCTCCCCAGGAATCAGATTAAAAATAGATTAATTCATGTTTCAGTGACAGGCTTCTTTAATCACCAGAAGTCAACTTTGAAGAGTTGGGGGGAGGAGAATATCTTCTCATTAGGCTAGTCAATGGCCTCGCTCCACTAGGGCAAGTGGCCAAGGGGTACAAAGAAGCATCTGTTAGCTACCATTCAGCAAACCTTCCACTAAAAATTCCTTTTAAATCAGTAATTATGTTAATCAATGTCAATCAATTTAAAGACACAATGTGTTCGATTTAGCCTCTTCCAGTTAGGCCAAAGACCTTCAGAATTTTTATAGCAATGAACTGAAAAACTGTGACGCGTCCTAGCATAGCTCGGCTGGCTTGGTGGCATGCGGGGGAGAGGTTTTGGGAGTGTTGACGGTAAGATTCTTGTAAACAAAGAGAGAGGACATCCTTTTTATTTATAGAATATATCAGTTACAGGACAATATTTCAATCACTGACTGTTGCATCGAATATAGATGTGTCCAGTTAATTTCACGCTAGAAGCTATTTGAAATATTACACTTCACAACTTTATTGATGTGTAACATATCCCCTCCAGTTCCAGGTATCTGATCCAATAGATGTTCTGCCTTCTACTTCTGTTATCTGAGCACTTCGATTCTGGCAATTTATTTAACATTGTTAAACCAAGCCATGGTGAATCTCAGGCCAAAAAACAACCCCAGTAAAACTATGAGGTATTGCATGGTCTTGTGAGTTTGGCTATCAGCGTTGAGATGAGAAAAAAGTTAGAATGAAGATTCAAAAAGGAGAATGAGCCAACCGTTTGACCTCATCAAGGCGACTTCATGTAGAAAATGTTTGAGTTGAAACTCTGCAAGGCCACTGAGGACGTTGCTACTTGCTAACGTCCGGACTAAGCATATTGTTTCCGTTGTATACAGTTCAACTGCCGTGTAGTGAAACAGCACCTTGCTTCAGAAGCTCCTGTGGAGACCAGAGGCCGATCCACCACGGAGAGCCACCATATCACGCTACACTAGACTTAGGTGGAAGGCATCTGTGATCCTTGAATAAGTGACCTCAACTAATTGCAAAACTGTTCTGAAGGTATTGACCTTTGGTGTACATATGTAGCACTAGGCTATCGCTTTATCCACGTCAATCTACTGGTTTACGTTTCTTTCATTTGTTTTCTTGGTACCTTACTTTCCTTCCACATCAACATTCAAAACATTTCTTGGTTATTTACGGATGGTATAGATGATTCACAGCAGGGGATATAAAGACCCTACTGATCGCTGCAGTAACACTTGACAATTGATCCACTGATCCAGGTAACATTTAAACCTCAATCCCAATGCTTAATCCTAACCCCATACAAGGCTAATCTCTATATATGTAACTCTAACCCTGTCTAAAATAAGTCATCATTCCAATCTCTCACCAAAGAAATGCTAGCCATGCGAGCAGTAAAACCCTTATTCCAACTCATCTCAAAACCTTAACCAAAGTAGGACAGTTATTCCAACTCATCTCCTACCCATAACCAAAGTAAAGCCCTTAGTCACACTCATCTCCTACCCTTAAACAAAGGCCTAACAATACACACAAAGCAGAGCGGGAAAGAAAGCTAAAAAACAAGGATGTATCCGATATGAATAACTATGAATACATCATGCATACAAATGTTGATTATTCGATAAGCATGTATTTAAGCGTTAAATATGTATCTAATTAACCCAAATCCATTATTTAAACACGTTTCTATCGTTTAAACATCAAACATGGCTGATATGCTCGGGTTAAATCAGGTGGTGGCACCAGTTAAGGGGCCCGGCAGGGGCCCCAGGGGGGGGCACCAGGTAGGGGTACCAGGTGGGGGACTAGGTGGGGGCACCAGGTAGGGGTACCAGGTGGGGGACTAGGTGGGGGCACCAGGTAGGGGTACCAGGTGGGGGACTAGGTGGGGGCACCAGGTAGGGGTACCAGGTGGGGGACTAGGTGGGGGAGACCAGGTGGGGGACTAGGTGGGGGAGACCAGGTGGGGGACTAGGTGGCACCAGGTGGGGAGACCAGTTGGGGGACTAGGTGGCACCAGGTGGGGAGACCAGGTGTGGGGACTAGGTGGCACCAGGTGGGGAGACCAGGTGTGGGGACTAGGTGGTTGGACTAGTGGGCACAAGGTAGTGGACAAGGTGGGGGTACCAGGAGGTGGTACCAGTTGAGGGGACCAGGTGGTGGGACCAGGTGGGGGACCAGGTGGTGGCACCAGGTGGTGGGACCAGGTGGTGGACCAGGTGGTGGGACCAGTTGGCATCAGGTGGGGGACCAGGTTGGAGTACCATGTGTTGGACCAGGTGGTGGACCAGGTGGTGGCACCAGGTGGTGGACCAGGTGGTGGGACCAGGTGGTGGACCAGGTGGTGGGACCAGTTGGCATCAGGTGGGGGACCAGGTTGGAGTACCATGTGTTGGACCAGGTGGTGGACCAGGTGGTGGACCAGGTGGTGGCATCAGGTGGGGGACCAGGTGGTGCACCAGGTGGTGGTCGGTGGGTTACAGGAAGTTGTAGGCGGAGTCACCGGGTTGGGCGGGGTTAGGAGGCACTGGTGCTGATGATGCCTCCACCTGGAGGGGCAGGGCAAGGCTCAGAGAGTGAGTGAGTGAGTGAGTGTGTGTGTGTGCTTACGTGCGTGCGTGCGTGCGTGAGTGAGTGATTGACTGAGTGTGTGTGTGTGTGTGTGTGTGTGTGTGTGTGTGTGTGTGTGTGTGTGTGTGTGTGTGTGTGTGTGTGTGTGTGCGTGCGTTACCTGGGGACCCAGCAGCGGGGCGTTGGCGGGAGCAGAGAGTGCGGCGTCGGCCGGTGGAGCGGAGTACATCGCTGGAGCGTAGCCCTGGAGACAAGCAGTCTTTTAGCCCGCAAACCTCCAGCAAACACGTGTTCACTGACTGGCCTCTCACACTCAGGGTCATCTCCGGAGAGCCGGGTTCTGGAGATGACCCGGAGTGGCCCTTACACCCGCCACATCGTTCATAAGCCGCATCAGGCGTGATCAGTGATCACACACAGTCCGGAGGTACCCGGAAGTGCATCGGAAGTTCGGAAGATACAGCGGAAGTGTGTTTTATTTACAACGCATCGTGGATGAGGCTACCCACTCCGCAACGCTGACTCTTTCTGCTGTGATACTCAGTACTCCCCATGTATTAAGACGTAACCGCACTATCAACAGAGGGAGTGGAAGCCGAAGGAAGTTGGGACGCGAAAAAAACACGGGAGTAGAGTACATCACGATTCGAAGCAGCTCCTGGTTTTGCGCCAGTCGCACGATGGGAACGCCGTTCGCACTCCAGAGAAACGCCCACTCGCTCGCTCGTTTGCTCGTTCTCAAATCACACTCGGGGCCTAGTCAACTCTGGGTGAACTCCTGGGTGGAGGAGGAGGGAGGCGGGAGGCTCCCTGCTCCCCTTGGGTGGAGGAGGAGGGTGGTGTGAGGCTCCCTGCTCCCCTTGGGTGGAGGAGGAGGGTGGTGTGAGGCGGTACGTACCATTGGAGCGGCACCGGGCTGGTAGGGTCCAGGCGCCGGGACATTCCACTGCGTGGGCTGGGCGGGGGGGTACACCGGGCCAGCGGGGGGGTACCCCGGGCCAGCGGGGGGGTACCCTGGGCCTGAAGGGGGGTAGGCCGGGCCAGCGGGGGGGAACCCCGGGTCCACAGGGGGGTACATGGGGTTCACGGGGGGGTAGGAGCCCTGCAGGAGTGAAAAGAGCAGCAGCACGACCACTTCCTGTTAGCGTGCTGCGGTGGCCACTAGCAAACACCCTCCTGTGTTGTCAGGTTAAAGGTGAGCTCAGGTGATCTCTCATCCAGTGGTCCTGGTGGGCTACCCCAACCTCCGGAACACGGTGTCGCTGAAAGGTTCCCCTGCACCACAAGCAATCCCTCTGGGGGAGGGCTCTGTCCCAGCGACCCAGGCCGGCCCGCTATTTGCCCGATCAAAACTGAGCTCAGAACAATAGTCCGCAGATCAGAGCTCTATGTTGAATGTGTAAGGGGTCAATTTGAGACCAATTTTAGCATATGCTAGTGGGTTAGCATTGGTTATGTTATAGCATATACTGCTGCTAATGGGTTAGCAATGGTTCTGTTGTAGCATATACTGCTGCTAGTGGGTTAGCTTTGGTTCTGTTGTAGCATATACTGCTGCTAGTGGGTTAGCATTGGTTCTGTTGTAGCATATACTGCTGCTAGTGGGTTAGCATCGGTTCTGTTGTAGCATATACTGCTGCTAATGGGTTAGCATCGGTTCTGTTGTAGCATATACTGCTGCTAGTGGGTTAGCATTAGTTCTGTTGTAGCATATACTGCTGCTAGTGGGTTAGCATTGGTTCTGTTGTAGCATATACTGCTGCTAGTGGGTTAGCATTGGTTCTGTTGTAGCATACACTGCTGCTAGTGGGTTAGCATTGGTTCTGTTGTAGCATATACTGCTGCTAGTGGGTTAGCTTTGGTTCTGTTGTAGCATATACTATTGCTAGTGGGTTAGCATTGGTTCTGTTGTAGCATATACTGCTGCTAGTGGGTTAGCATCGGTTCTGTTGTAGCATATACTGCTGCTAATGGGTTAGCAATGGTTTTGTTGTAGCATATACTGCTACTAGTGGGTTAGCATCAGTTCTGTTGTAGAATATACTGCTGCTAGTGGGTTAGCATTGGTTCTGTTGTAGCATATACTGCTGCTAGTGGGTTAGCATTGGTTCTGTTGTAGCATATACTGCTGCTAGTGGGTTAGCATTGGTTCTGTTGTAGCATATACTGCTGCTAGTGGGTTAGCATCGGTTCTGTTGGAGCATATACTGCTGCTAGTGGGTTAGCATTGGTTCTGTTGTAGCATATACTGCTGCTAGTGTGTTAGCATTGGTTCTGTTGTAGCATATACTGCTGCTAGTGGGTTAGCATTGGTTCTGTTGTAGCATATACTGCTGCTAGACGGTCAGCTACACGTACCGGAGAAGGCTGCGGGCCGTTCCACTGTCCCCCAGCTGGAGGGGGTTGTACCGCCGGACCCTGTTCACACACACACACACAACCACACACACACACACACATGTAAAACGTTTGTGTTTGTGTGTGTGTGTGTGTGTGTGTGTGTGTGTGTGTGTGTGTGTGTGTGTGTGTGTGTGTGTGTGTGTGTGTGTGTGTGTGTGTGTGTGTGTGTGTGTGTATACCGTATTGGGCCCATGGTAAAACACCTGTAAACACAGACAGAAATGTTATCACTCATTGAGCGGTTCCTGAGTGGTTCTGGTTGTTCCTGGACTCACGGGAGGGGGGGGGGGGGGACTCACCGTGGGCTCCCCAGGACCAGGTTGATAGGAGGGGGGAGGGCCGGCTGGACCCACCGGGCTCGTCTGGAAACAGAGGGGAGGGGTTGATTACTCGCTTAATTAATACATGCCCAATTTAACTAAATAGGGGGTGGGGTGTAGGGTGGTGGAGGTGTTTTTTTTGGGGGGGGGGGGGGGGGGGGGGGGGTGGGGGGGGGGTACCTGTAGGGTGGTGGAGGTGTTTTTTTGGGGGGGGGGGGTACCTGTAGGGTGGTGGAGGTGTTTCGAGGGGGGGGTTACCCGTAGGGTGGTGGAGGTGTGGGTGGTGGAGGTATTTTGAGGGGGGGGGGGGGGGGGGTACCTGTAGTGTGGTGGAGGTGTTTCGGGGGGGGGTACCTGTAGTGTGGTGGAGGTGTGGGTGGTGGAGGTGTGGGTGGTGGAGGTGTTTCGGGGGGGGGGGGTACCTGTAGGGTGGTGGAGGTGTTTCGGGGGGGGGGGGGGGGGTACCTGTAGTGTGGTGGAGGTGTGGGTGGTGGAGGTGTTTCGGGGGGGGGGGTACCTGTAGGGTGGTGGAGGTGTTTCGGGGGGGGGGGGGGGGGGTACCTGTAGGGTGGTGGAGGTGTGGGTGGTGGGGGAGCCTTTCTTCTTGAAGATCTTCTTCCTGCAGCAGCAGCAGATGCCAGCTGGGATGCCCATGAGCAGCAGGAGGGCCAGGAGGGGGTTCGCCCCGCTGGAGTCATGGTGGTCTGTAGCCCCCCCCACACACACACACACACACACACACACACAGCATTAGCATTGGCATCCGCCCCTCCAGGACACACTCCTGATCTTAGCATAGCATAGCAGTAGCATTAGCATCTGGTGACCTTCGTTAAGTTATTTTAAAAGAGAAAGACAGAGTGAGAGAGAGAGAGAGAGAGAGAGAGAGAGAGAGAGAGAGAGAGAGAGAGAGAGAGAGAGAGAGAGAGAGAGAGAGAGAGAGAGAGAGAGAGAGAGAGAGAGAGAGAGAGAGAGAGAGTAGGCCTACTAGGATATATAGCGGGCACAGAAGAGAGGGGACACAGACAGACAGACAGACAGACAGACAGACAGACAGACAGACAGACAGACAGACAGACAGACAGACAGACAGACAGACAGACAGACAGACAGACAGACAGAGAGAGAGAGAGAGAGAGAGCGAGAGAGAGAATGTGTCACACCAGATATAGACTGTGTGTGTGAGGGGGTATTTAAGGCTCAGGATTTTTTACATTATTAGGCTCAGCTGTGTGAGTATGTACACATAGTGGCATGTATCTATGTAAATATAGCTCTATATATACCTATATCTATGCATCTATATATAGTGGTATATAATATATATACTGTATATATCCCTATATATATATATATATATATATATATATATACAGTACATATATATATCTATGCGTCTCTTCAGAGTGGTATATATATAGATATAGCTCTATAGATCTATCAGGAGTCGTACCGGTGAGATCCATGCGTACGATGGACACCACGCGGTCCCGGCGGTCCACCAGGGTGTAGTGACCCACGTCGGTGGTGTTCACCTCCCGGATGTCAATCCTGGTGCGCTGCGGTCGCACCCGGTCGTGGTAGTCCATGTGGTCCAGCCCCACTGGGGCCCCATCCCGCACCTACACACACACACACACACACACACACACACACACACACACACACACACACACACACACACACACACACACACACACACACACACACACACACACACACACGAGTGTTCAGCTTCCTTCGGATCTGGCCCCTCGACTTTCAGCTATAACTATCTGTCCAGACATCTTTCTATGTATCGATCCATCATTTACATTTACATTTACATTTAGGGCATTTAGCAGACGCTTTTTATCTTTTTATTTGTCATAAGAAGTGCATCAATATATCGCTGTCGGTACAGTAAGGATGTTCATAGAACCAAGTGCAAGTACAACCATAGGCTAACCAATTCCCCGTGTTACAGCAACGATAGCAGCTACTGCAGTTGCTACACAGTTAAAGTACTATAATACAATACAACACAATACAATACAATGTTGGCCAGAAGGGGGAGGGTGGCTATGCAGAGTCGAGGTGAACAGGTGAGTCTTGAGTCTTTTTCCATCACAATCCATCACTCATCCCTCCATCCAACTCTCTTTCCATCCATCATATCTCTCCATGCTCCCCCCCCCCCCCCCCCCCACCCCCCCCAACAAAGCATTACCAGGGTAACCCCTGTAGCGTTACCAGGGTGATGTTGATGTTTTCTCCAGAGAAGCGGAGGGTGGCGTCACTCAGCTCGATGCCCTCCAGAGACACAGAGAGATCCTCCCCAGCAACACACTTCGTAAAGACGTGTCTTGCTGCTCACAGACAGGCAGAGAGAGACAGACAGGTAGAAAGTCAGAGAGGTAAAGGGAGACAAACTTTTTTTTCAAAGTTTAAGCTACACATCAAGCCCCTGGAAGTGGCTCATGGGAAAACTTAGACAGTTCATGTTTAACTTGTTAATACTAGCAGGCTAGCCAAAATAGACTGGGAGGTAGTGGACTAGTTGATTTAACGAGTAAATACCAGCAAGCCAGATTGAAAAGACTGAGAGGATGTGGACTAGTTGAGTGAACTAGTTAATACGAGCAGGCTAGCTGGAATAGACAGAGACAGACGTAGTGAACGAGCAATTAACTAGTTGAGTTGGTTAGGTAATAACCAATGACACGTACGTGTTACGGCTACTTTAACACTGGACACCTCCTTTTGCCAGAAGTCTTTCTGGATGTACGTTCCCTCGTCCGCGTACGTCACCTACACATCACATTACACTCATTAGTAACACAGTATCTATGAATAATGACGATTAGATAATGACGTAACGTGCTGACCTTATCCAGAGTCCAGCGGCGGTCACTTCCCGTCGTAAAAACACTCCCTCTTTTCGGCCTGCGTGGAGACACAAGCATGCGACTATTGTACGGCTCTAGTCATACTGGACGGGTAGCAGTTACAGTACTGATACTGTAGCAATACTCTAGTAATAGGGTACTGGTACCAGTACTGTTACTGTAGTAATGCCGCTTTTCCACTGCATGGTACAAGCTCGACACGACTCGACTCGACTCGACTCTTTTGCGTTTCCACCGCGAAAACATGGTATCTGGTACCTGAAGTGGCTGCTTTTTCTAGTACCGCCTCGCTCTAGGTTCCAAGCGAGCTGAGCCGATGCTAAAAGGTGACGTCGGCAGACGGCCGGCCACTGATAGGCCAGAGAGTGTGACAAAGT
Organism: Gadus chalcogrammus; assembly: GCF_026213295.1. NCBI lineage: Eukaryota > Metazoa > Chordata > Actinopteri > Gadiformes > Gadidae > Gadus > Gadus chalcogrammus. Next base: position 21,718,966 of record NC_079414.1, on the reverse strand, counting down.
CACGAGAGCGACATGACAACCATGCTGGTAACAGCCATAGCAGCGCCACAGCCAACATATTCCACTTCTTCAACTTATTCAACATGCCAGCTAATAATACGAACACGAATACCAACGCATCGATGTCATCCATTGTTGTTATGTGGGTTCTGTCCATGTGTGGGTTGCGTAGGTGTTGTTTGCGTCGCGTACAAAAATACGTCACGGCCCTTTCACACAGCCGACCCCGCCCACGTCCAGGAGGTACTATTTGCGGTGGAAAAGGACCCGTGCTGCTACCGTGTCGAGTCGTGTCGAGTCGTGTCGTGTCGAGTCGTGTCGAGTCGTGTCGAGTCGAGCTACATGTGCGATGGAAAAGCGGCATAATACTCTAGTAATACGGTACTGGTACCAGTACTGTTACTGTGTGGTAGAAATTAACCTCACATTCTATGTTAAACTATGATTATTATTAGGCCTACATATCATATATATATATACTTTAATGGTGGAAAAGAGCTGATCACCTTTAGCCTAGATGTTATGTGCCATGTGACACCAGTGAGTAAGTCCAGTTCATTCCCATCTGAGTTTGCCATGTGGCACCAGTAAGAGAGTCCAGTCTACTCCCATTTTTTATGTACTCTCTGAAGACAATGCTTACATTCACACGTGTGCATCATCTCTGTTTGTATAAGGATAATATATGTTCTAAGGTCACATTGGGATTCAGAAGACATAAGAGTATGCTGACATCCACACAGTATGACCCTGATGGGAAATTCTATGCACATCAATATTTGATGAAAGTCCAACTTTGTATTGTGTAAGAATTGGGGATATAAGGAGCTGGCCGGGATTCATTCAGTAGTGTATATTCACGGATACCATTCGGCTTTGTTGTCTCTCGTTTGCGGGTGGCAATAAACTCTCCATCTATACTTGACCTGGCCTCTCCGATTCCTCTTTGCTTATAGCTAGTTGAAGTGAATTAGATAAGTTGTTATTATTAATGCTACCACAACTGTAGTAATACGGTACTGGTACCAGTATTGATACTGTAGCAATACGTTATTAATACGGTACTGGTACCAGTACTGATACTGTAGCAATACTTTATAAATATGGTACTGGTACCAGTACTGAAACTGTAGCAATACTCCAGTCATACGTTGCTGATACAAGTACACTTCCTGTAGTTGTATTACTCTAGTCAGACAGTACTGGTACCTGTGCTGGCCCTTCTCCCAATAGACGTCGCTGGCCACAGACTGGCCTGCAGGGATGAACTCCAGTCGCTCTGAGGTCTTAGGGAGGAAGATCTTCAGCTGCCGGCCGTGAGCCAGACGCTCATGGAGGTCATTTTTAGCAAAGCATTCTGGGAGAAAAAGATCCGGTCAAATGTCAAAGAGGTGAGGGGGCTTCGACGTTAACAAAAAACATACGAACGGGTGAGAGAGAGCAAGAAACACATACACAGACAGACAGTGAAAGAGCGAGAGAGAGACAAAGAGACAGAGAGTTGGATGGAGATAGATATAGAGAGTGGGCCAGAGAGAGACACAGAGTGAGTGGGAGACACTCACCAGCACTTAGGATGGCTCCCAGCAGAACCACGACACAGCCCAACATCTACACAGAGAGAGAGAGAGAGATTATTGTTCTGCGGCTTCTGTAAATATATTTCAGTAGGCGCAGGCAGACCTCTTTCAAGTACAGTATTCCAGTGACTGGCCATCTCCTTTCCTTTGCTCTTCTGTCCTCAGTAAGAGGCTTGCTGTTGTTTGGCCACACTGATTTTTCGACTTAGTTTGGGTTCTGTAGGTGCTGATTGAGTTTGTGGTTTGGTTTAGTTGTTCTTTGTTTTGTTGTTTTGCCCCTCTAATGCTGCTCGTATCATCAGGGCTCATGCGTGTTTTCCCAGACCAACCAAGTGTCCGGTGCAGCCAGGAGATAGGGCCAAGTGCCAGCTCCCAACTCATTTGAATTTAAACGAAAACAGTGGCACATACACACAGCGTGTGTTTGGGTGTCACAGAAAGACAGACATTCAGTGTGCTTGAACAAAACAAAATGTAAACTTCATTTTGCCAAACCGATCAGAAAAGCTCCTTGAGTGGGAGCTGTGTGGTGGACACTGGGTTACTAGCCAAGGTGTTCCAACTGCATGGTGAGATACATTCATGAGGAGATTAGTTACAAGCCCTGTTGAATCCACTGTATGGTAATAAACACTCATTAGGAGATGAGTTACTGTGAACACATCGTGCATGTGTTTATCAATCACTGTGACTGGGAAATGTTCTGGTTTGTGATAATAAGTTTAAAACAAGTTGTAAGCTAGCTTACTGCAAGCCAGTTGTAAATAATGATAACACACAAACACAGTCAAGACAAGACAAGAAATCAAGAGGAGGCAGAGGCTTAATAACAAAGCCTCCCCATCAAGAGAAAGGTCATGTTATATCAGTTAACAAATAACTTCGCACACACCTTTAAACCAATCCTGTACCAACACACACCATGTCAGTCAGACGGGGGAGGGAGTTTGAGAGACAGAGAGAAGAGAGAGAGGGAGATTGAGAGAGATAGCGACAGAGACAGAGAGACAGACATAGAGAGAGAGACAGAGACAAGAGACATAGCAATAAAGACAGAGAGAGACTGAGTGAGAGAGAGAGAGAGAGAGAGAGAGAGAGAGAGAGAGAGAGAGAGAGAGAGAGAGAGAGAGAGAGAGAGAGAGAGAGAGAGAGAGAGAGAGAGAGAGAGAGAGAGAGAGAGAGAGAGAGAGAGAGTTATATTTCCAGGGGGATGGACAAGGAAGATCCCAGCCGAACACCAGATGAATGTCGGCGGACACAAAATACAACTATAGACGTGCCGAGCGTGCAGCATCCTATAATATATGATCGAATATCTTAGTCTATATCCTAATATACATTAGCTCATATATTATCTATATCCTTATGACTCATATATAAGCCATATCATTCTGCGACCCTCATGTTGTATATATATAGCACGCTATATACATATATACACACACACTATATAAATAGTATATATATAAATAAGTGGTATATATTATATATATAGTATACCGTATATTGTTATGTATTGAATTGCAAAGCAGTGAGAACCGTGAGAACCGGAGCGCCCTCGTCCTTAGGGCGAGGCAAGGCTCTCCCTCGCGTGCTGACCGGAGACCGGAGACGCGCCTTTCGCCGGGGGAGCTCTCCCGTCCCAAAACGCCCTCGCACACACACACACACACACACACACACACACACACATCCACACACAGGCGATTGTGCAAGACCAAGTCTGCGGACACAATTGACGCTGTATTCATGGGTCACAATCATACACACATGCAGCAACAGTAGGCTATGTCTTACCTCAAACGCTGATTTTCCGTTCATTCCCTTGACAACATTCCGTAAAACACGTCTGACGGAAGAGGAGGAAGATGGGGGAAGGGGTAGCAGGGCGTGTGTGCGTATGATTGTGTGTGCGTATTATTGCGTGTGGATGTGTGTTTGCTTGTATCGGAAGTGTTGTTAACCATCGTACTGACGGATAGAAGCGAACAATTGTACCGTGCAGGAAGGACATTTGGAGAAAAAAATGCAAGAGATGCATGTGATGCATTATTCGTTTTTTTCTTAAAACAAACCCCACACGACATTCAGCGGTTTTCTTCCAAAACTAAGAGCCACAAGCAACAATAAATAACATGAATGATGTGTGCCACATCATAAAATATAATGAAACCCACTGACTACTACTTGCCTACTAATTATTCATCTGCACGAAGTAGAACGCTGTGGTTCAGCAGGGGCTTGGCTATTGCAAATTCTACTTTTCAATCCAGTAAAAAGGGAATCTGCTCAAAATAATAGCAAGAACATAGTTTGTTTATTCATGACGGTTTAAAATACCTTTGACAACATTTCATTGAAAGATCACATTTAAGATCAGGTTGTTTTTTTATCGACCTAATAAGTGCGGAAGCATTGCTGTCGTCATGGCAACATATCGACACAAAAGCAGTACACCTGGAGCATGTTTATTTTTTTATTTTTTTTTACCTATTTACACGTTTAAACATTCACTTCTGTTTGGCAACATACACAAAACATATTGTAGGTGTTGTTATGGTTTGTATTGGAACCCTTATCGATGTGTGAACAACTTAAAGAGTAAGAACTGTCAACTGGACGTCTGTTGTAATGTTTTGAAAAGTTTGAGTGAACACTTATCACAAACCATCTGGGGAATAATGTTTAATTTCAGGGTTAAATTTGTGCTGGCAGAAATTGCCTTCTGATCTGTTCAAATGCTTAACTAAATCACCACATCTTCTAATCAATAACTTTGCCTTCTATCAAGTAACACATGGACAATAGTTCCACCTCTGCATTCTGAATGAGTACTTACTTCTAAACATGTAGAAAAATACAAAAGCACGCCTAGATTCATATTTATCTGGTAGGAGAGGAAAAACCAAATGAGCCAAGTTCCAAATTGAAATGGGCTTTGCTGTTGCTACCTAGCCGAGTAGCATGCTAGTTGCTGCCTAGCCAAGCAACATGCTAACTGCTGTTAACCAAGTTGCATGCTAGCTGCTGCTAAACATAAAGCATGGTAGCTGCTGCTAAACAAATAGCATGCCAGCTGCTGCTAAACAATTAGCATGCCAGCTGCTGCCTAGAAGCACTTTTTACCAAGCAACACACTAGCTACTTCTTACCCAGATATTAAAGCAGATGAATGTAGCAGCTAGATATGTTGTTTTGTAACTGATTGACAAATGTATCAGATATACATGTTGATTAGCAACTCATTGATTAATCAGCAAGATAGAATGATTGGTACATTAGACAGAGCAGTGATAGAAACAGTAGCCTGTTGTTGGTAGCTAGCAAGTGCTAGAATCAAGCTAGATGCTAGCAGCTAGCCATATGAGTGGTGCTCGCAGCTTAGCCGCTGCTGGCAGCTATATAGCAGTAAGCCTAGGGCCAGCAGCTGTATAGCATCTTGTCCAGTGCCAGCAGCTATATAGCCGTTAGCTTGGTGCTAGCAGCTTTATACCAGTTAGCTTGGTGCCAGCGGTTGCTGTGCGTTCAGATCAAGTACATAATGACACGTCACAGCAGCCTCCTCAAGTCCCAGAAAATATACTTTACAATAAATATACACCAGTTTACACGTCCCTAAAGTAAACACTTACAGAAATATGTGTGTGAAAAAAATAAACACACACACACACACACACACAGACACACGCACACGCACACACGCACGCACACGTATATATAGAAAACTATCTCCAGCCCCCCCACCCCCCGCAGTGTAAACAGACATGTGATAAGCCCCTCCCCTTGCAGTAACCACCTGGGTGGTACTGGAATGACTTCCAAACAGGAAGTGGTGATGGTGATGTAGATGCAGGCAGCTCCATCACACGTCCACCACCATCTTCTTGTGGATGTCCAGACCTCCGACCACCTGGCAGGGTAGCAGAAGAGGAGGAGGATTAAAGTGCTGCTTTGTTAATATGGCTTCTGGAGCCGTTGTTGCTGCGGTGACAGCCTTGTCGTCGAGGTGATGATGATTGTGAATTTTGGTTACAGGGAAGTTGCGGTGACGATGGTATATGCGGCAACAGAGCCGTGGTCAGCGTGGTGAAGGTGTAAGTGGTGACGGTTTAGTTTCCGTTGTGATGTGTATGCGGAGAGTGTAGTTGCCGTAGTGATGGTGTATGTTGACGATGGTGTCTTGGATTAGGTGAGGGTGTAGTCAGTGTGGGGGCGGCGGATGTGGCGAGGTTGTCTTCAGCGTGGTGGTGGTTGTGGCGGTGTGGTGATGGCGGTTGTATTGTCAGCGTGGTGGTGGATGCAGTGTCAGGGTGGTGGTGGTGGTGGTGGTGGTGGATGAGGTGATGGAGGGGACTCACGGAGCAAAACTCTCTGAAGGAGATGCGTCCGTCTCCGTCCTTGTCGGCGTTGATGATGGTCTTGTCCACGATCTGCTGCAGCTGCGTGTCCTTCAGGTTGTTGCCCACCATCATCTTCAGCACCTGGAACAGCTCCCCGTTGGAGATGTAGCCGTCCTTGTCCATGTCGTAGATCCTGAAGGCGACTGGGAGACACCATCACCTCACGTCATCATCATCATCATCATCATCATCATCATCATCATCATCATCCTCCTCCTCCTCCTCATCATCACTGCTTGTGCGGACCGGGGAGATGAAGGGATGAGAGAGGTTGGAATGAGAGGGGGAGGGATGAGAGAGGGAGGGATGAGAGGGGGAGGGATGAGAGAGGGAGAGATGAGAAAGGTTGGAATGAGAGGGGGAGGGATGAGAGAGGGAGGGATGAGGGCGAGAGATGAGAGAGGGAGGGATGAGAGATGAAGGGATGAGAGGTGAGAGGGGGAGGGATGAGAGATGAAGGGATGAGGGGGGGAGGGATGAGGGATGGATTGACAGACTCACAGCGTAACTTCTGCTCCTTGTCCCCCTTCACGCTGAACTGGGAGACCCCTTCGATGAATTCTGAGGAGAGACAGATACCAGATGAGACCCAGGACCCACCAGTCTCCAGGTCCCTACAGACAGACCAGGTGAGACCCTGGACCGATCAGTCTCCAGGTCCCTACCGACAGACCAAATGAGAGACTGGTGGGTCCAGTCTCGAGGTCACTACAGCTCAACTCAGACCGACCTTTGAAGTCCACCTCCCCGTTGCCGTCAGTGTCAAATATCTCGATGACCCTCTGGACCAGCGGGTTCTGCTGGAGCTCAGGTAAGGACATGAACTCCTCCACACTCAGGGAGCCAGAGTTGTCCAGGTCCAGCTTCTTGAAACGTTTCCCCAGCCGCTTGATCTCATCTGGGTCAACTGAAGGGGGAGAGACAGATTCATATTATGTTTATTTTGGGCAAAATGTACCCGGTGTGCGTGCTAGGGCTGCCTGATTATGGAAAAGGTCATGATCACGATTATTTTTGTTATGAAAAAATTATGCATTTATTCAGCATTCTCTCCAAAAAACACAAATTCTCCCTTAAAAAAATACACAAAAATGTTTTGAAAATAATGTACAAATATGAATCCAGCTGTTCTGTTATTTATTAGCGTTTTATTAGCGTTTGTGTGCCCAAGTGAGTGTGTAAGAAGTCATCTCTCTGAGGGGCTACCTGGGCCCTAGAGCCTACAGCACTGATAATGAAGTCTGGGTCAGGGGTCAGCAGTCAGGGCTAGCCCAGAATTAGCCCACATTGAAAAAGTTTGGATCCTTACTGTTGGATTGATTACAAATATTCATAATCACAATCAGAGCTCCAATATTGGATTTGTTTATCTCTTTACAAAATTATAACATAACAATACTATAATGCCTTGCTCCAGATCTGCTGTCAGACTTATTCATGTAGGCTAATGTTTAATGTTAAGTCTGACTTGTCACCCTCTGCCCAGCGTACCAGAAAACCCTCAGTAACCTTGAGTAGCGTTGAAGACCTTAAAGAACATAGACCATGTGCCCTGACCTATTGTGGAGCTCTGGTGCACTGCTCTACTGATCCTCTAAGCTAGAAAAGCTCCCTTCAAAGACGGTCAGCCCGACCACCCCCACCGTCTGGGGTTAACCTAACCACGTAGTTAAGTCAAACCATAGCTGAAAGCTTCAATCCCGAAGGTCTGCAGTCTATCCGTACGCATCTTTGAGCCAGATGTCCTACCCCTACCTGCTCCTTAGTGACATGTATCTAAGGGAAACTGGATAAAAGCATTTGCTGAATGAATGACTTGCTGCCCCCACTAGATGGAGCACTAGACTCTTTCACACTGATATTGGTATGCTGTTGTCTGGCTTCATTTGGAGAGGTACAAGCTGGCCATGCATAAGTAAGGGCCAGACACACCTGTTTGTGTCCCACTTACTGATCATATGACACAGATCAGTATGTACCCTCTGACTGGGTGCTGAAAAAACACCAGGACCTGTGCAATCTGTCAGTACTGCAGGACAACTAACCTCCCACCAGGCCAACCGCCTGATACTGCCCACCTAGCTAACCGCCCACCAGGCTAACATCCTGATACCGCCCGCCCACCAGGCTAACAGCCTGATACCGCCCGCCTAGCTAACCGCCCACCAGGCTAACAGCCTGATACCGCCCACCCACCGGGCTAACAGCCTGATACCGCGCACCAGGCTAACAGCCTGATACCGCCCGCCTAGCTAACCGCCCACCAGGCTAACAGCCTGATACCGCCCACCAGGCTAACAGCCAGATACCGCCCACCAGGCTAACAGCCTGATACCGCCCGCCTAGCTAACCGCCCACCAGGCTAACAGCCTGATACCGCCCACCAGGCTAACAGCCAGATACCGCCCACCAGGCTAACAGCCCACCAAGCTAACCACCTGATACCGCCCACCAGGCTAACAGCCTGATACCGCCCACCAGGCTAACAGCCTGATACCGCCCACCAGGCTAACAGCCTGATACCGCCCACCAGGCTAACAGCCTGATATTGCAATAGCTAACCGCTGGACAGCAGGTGAGAGATAGAGTGAGAGAGAGTGAGAGAGATCTGGACTTGTTTATTTTCGTCGCCCAGCAACCCTACGTGTCCTACTTGGCATTTGAGGCTGAGGTGTGATGCATGAAGATGTGGATGGAGGAGGTGAGATAATTAACGGGATACTCACAATGAGTACACATCTCCAGAGGGTAGCTGGCTTCATTTCCCTGCAGGAGAGGAGGATGAGAGAAGAAAAGAATGAAGGCCAGCTAGGCTCAGAGTGGGGACCTAGAGAGATGGACAGTGTGCGCAGTACACCAAAAACTCTTAATTAGCATGTTGCCGTTGGCTGTGGAGCTGCCCTCCGACACGGCGAGGTCAGTAGGTTACAATGTGGTCCTGCGTTTGTTTACTGCGTCGCCGTGGGACCACATGCAATCTTTCCCCTGGTGTTGATGACCAGCAGCAGGCACAGCGGTGTGTTATGTGCGGGGGAGGTTTGACCTGTTCGACTGAGCACCACACACACACACACACACACACACACACACTGCAGCAGCAACACACAAGTTGAAGGTGGTGCTTTCATCTGGTCACACACCCGCCATTTTGTCTGGGAGTAAACACCAATATAGATTGCATTTCAAATCTATCGAGACCTACAGGAGGGATATTATCCCATCGTTCAGGATGGGACAAAGGGTTGTGGGTTCCTTCCAACCCCATATGAATCCACCTGCAGACATCCTAACCATCTGCTCCTCCTTGAGCATGTGACTGGAGGTGGCTTTGGAGGGGCATGTGCGGTACGGATCAGAAGAACACTGGGACGGTGCGCTCTTACGTTACAAACAGGGCTAGGTTTGGGACAAATGGGTTGCCTGTCCTCACTCTTCATTTGTTGCTGTGTATTGATTGTGTCACCAGTAACCGTAGGACTCAACCACTAGCTTTGTGGCAGAAGGGCCTCGTAGCGACACAGGTTTGATTCCCACCTGCGGTCTTATGCTTAGTCTCCACATTCGTATGCCAAGTGTCCGCAGTCATGTGCTACGGGTCCGCGGAGGTATGCTAAGTGTCCGTCCCGAACTCTCAACTCTTCCCTGTGGCTCTTACGTGAATTGTCCATCACGGCAAAACAAAGCCCATTTAACATGTGACAGGAAGACGATCCATGTGTCTCCGGGCCAAGGGAGGGATGGGGTTAATAATGCATCATGAGGTGGTGTTTGGGGAAGCCCAAACCCCATTTCTCTGTTGACCACATAGTCAAAGATCAGCGCCGCCCCTCCATCAAGGACCCCCAGAGCTCAGCGATGGGTCACCCTTGTCTCCAGGTGTTAGTGGGGTCTTGTTAGTCGTGCGAGGACCACCCGTAATGCTTTGTTTTGGAATACAACATATAACGCACTGACGGGATAAATATAAAAATGGTGGGTTTGTGGCGTGTCGTCACCAAATATGGCCGTTCAGTAAAATCTGTGACTATGCCTACTTTTGGCTCGCAATCTTATAGGACAGAGAACAGTACACACTGTAGTATGCCAAACTGCGTCATGCATAATATGCGCATCAATTAAAAATGCAGCCCATGAATGTACGAGATCAGGCTTCTGAGAGGGGTAGATTTGGTCACAATCACGCCGCTTCAACACTCTCTGCTCATAACATGCTCCATCCTTTAAATATTCCATTTGCACATTCTGTAGATATGCTCATTCCTTCTAATAACCCTAATCTAGTTAGTGCTAAAAGTCTAGTAAAATACTATTCTTGAGAGGTTCCGAATAATATACTACCAAATTATGCAAATTGCATTTTGTTAGCTTTGTTTTGACACTGCTTAGTTGAGTATCATATAATAGAACATAATAATAATAATAATAATAATAATAAGCATTAACTGCAATGAATAGATTGCATTTTCTGACCGTAGAATGATGTGATATTCTTCAGTTAGACTGTTGCGTCAATAAATATGCATTGTGTTAATACTGGGATGGTGTATGGTAATTTGGTAACATGTCTTTGGTAACATGGTAACATATAATTAACTCTTAATGAATTTAATAAATATGATATCGGCATGTTGTCTGCATTAACGCTGAGAGGTAAACTGATTGTGTGCTTTTATACTTGATATCTATTTCAATTTCAACGTTGAATCAAATAATTCTCAAATGTATATGGTGGGTTTGTAGCTGTAACGTTATCCATCTTTCCAACGGTAAAGCGTTACGTCAGGCAAATTGTTACATTGTGCGTTAAAGCCTCAACACAATATTACGTTGTGCGTTGCAGCGTTACGTTAAGCAAATTGTTGCAATGCGCGTGTTTACGTTAAGCACAATGTTACGTTGAGCATTTCATCGTAACGTTACGTTGCGAAATGAGGAAACATTTGGAGATGTTTAATGCATAAACCGAATGGCAACGCAGTATAACACAATGTTCGCCTATCAATGTGGAAATGTTTCCTTCGTTAGCAGCCAGTACATATGATGACATATTATGAATATTTGCATAGGAACATAGTTGTTCGTCAGCAGTTTGATTAGAAGATAAACGGATTATATTTGACCACTAAACGGAACTGGCCTGTACTGCTAGGTTTACTATGCTATCAGACGGGCTAACGGCTAGCTTCAGGTTGCTATTAAGAAAAACGGAAGGAGATCGTAAATAAACCCGTTTTGACTCCAAGTACAATACAACTTGATTTCGCCTCAGTATTATAAAGAGATTGTCCTTACCATACTGAGGTCGTGGTCTCGTCTAATTCCCGGAGAAATTAACTTTATTAGAAAGGGTCGCACCTGTATCTGTGCAACTAGCAAGACTAGAATCTGACTTTCCTATCCACGATCACATTCACCTCCACGGAGACAGAGCGAAAAGGGGAAGGCGAGAACACTGCAACAGGCACCGTAATAGAGAGATAGGTTGACGGCTGAAAGAGGAGGCGGAGGAGGAGCTAAGGAGAGGTGCATCCGGGTACTCTCTCGCTCTTTCTCATTTACATACTTCTCTCTAATATATATATATATATATATATATATATATATATATATATATATATATATATATATATATATATATATATATATTAATAATAGAATATAATATATATATATTAAGTTAAAGTTAAATAGAAACATTAGGTTATATATCTATATATATCTCTATCTCTATTGTTTTCTATTTAACTTGAACTTTTATAATCATTCTTACCATTCTTCAACCCGCCTCTGTTTAGCCTACTGTCTTTATTTCAATGTCTTTATAGGCTCCTGCGGTTTGACCCTTAAAAAAAATGTCATGGTTTTCCTCTGTTGAGCGATTCATAGACTTTTTTTTTTTTCTGTATTGTGCATCCATTGACAGGCTCTGTGTATTCATCAGGTTTATTCACATTGGTTTCCTGCTCAATACATAACAAAACTAGATCGGAGAACATCATAAGACACAAAACCGCTTTTGGCAAAATGAATCCAACCATGCACCAAAACCACCGAAGAGTTATCACAGACGTCCAGAACAAATGACTGATGAACACCTAAATATACACACACAGACACTCATGTGGTTAATCATGCCATATGCACGCACGCACACACACACACACCAACGCAATACCAAACACACCTTCACGATTAGTTCTCTCTCTCTCTCTCTCTCTCTCTCTCTCTCTCTCTCTCTCTCTCTCTCTCTCTCTCTCTCTCTCTCTCTCTCACTCTCTCTCTCTCTGTCTGTGCCATACACAGGTACACAGGTTCAACTGGTATGCCTTCCAGCCTGATCTAGGGGTGGTCTATGAGTTGCCTACGGGTAGTCTAGGGGTGATCTAGGGGGGGTCTAAAGGTGGTCCGGGGGGGGGGGGGGTCTGGGACGGCTCTAGGTCAGCCTGCAGCCGTGTATTGGTATGTCCCATCAAAGCTGCTGATTGATGTAAAAAGTGTTCTGGTTCGACTGCTCATGCCTGGTTACATCCGCCCCGCGAGAAACCTGCATGGGAGACGGCTCTTGTTCTGAAAGCAGTGTTGTTCCTGGTCTCTGGTTCCCCGGCAGGCCAGCGTCCCGCCGGAGGCTCAGTTGAAGATCTCCTTGTTGATCCACATCAGGGTCCGCGTCTCGTTGGGCTTGCACTCGTATTCGATGTCGCTGAACTTGTTCCCGAACTGGCAGTGTTCCCTCTTGTAGTAGTTGTAGAACTTCACCTGCCACACGGTCTCGAACTGACCGGCCTTGGGGAACTAGAGGAGAGGACATCAGGAATTTAGAATATAACACATTAAAATAATATAACATATAAGAATATAACATATTGGAACATTATCACGTCAAAGTATAACATTAGAAGTTAACATTTGAATGCACGAGAGTCATGTCACTATGACGGTAGAATCCCCCAGGCCCCCCCGGTGGGAGGACTGGCGACAGGTCTTACCTCGATGCTGACCTGGATGGGCTGTCGGTCTCCACTCTTTGTGTGGGGGACCCCCTCTGTGTCGTACTGGCCGTGGTAGACCATCTTGTCCCCTACCTCCTGGTCTCCCTCCTGGGCCTGGAGCTCCAGGGGGAATATCACCCCCCCGATGTTCATGTTGCTGTTTGGGGGGAGAGGGAAGGGACACTCAGAACAGCGGCTGACCCAAAGACCACCTCTGAGGGTCCTCTGATTAGTCAGAGGACCCCCCCTCTGGGGGATTCATTGTGTTCCCGGCCACCACCCGGCTCTGACTAGATCGCGACCAATTTGTGGTCGAACCCGTAGTTTGAGATCTGCTGCTTTTAAGAGATGCTACACAATAACATTAATTGGTAGCGTCTGATTAGTCATGTAATGCTATTCGGTTAAGGGCAATCTCAACCATCAGATATATATATACAAAGATAGCAAATACATATCAATTATTATTTATTATAATTTAATAATAAAAATACATAGAAAAATGTTATGTATTTATAGATTTATATATTTAATGCAGATGGATATTTAATTTGTAATAAATCATATCAAATGGGAGGGGGCGGGCGGACTTCTGCACGGGGGGGGGGGGCACAGTAAAAATATGTTCCGCCACTGACCCAGTACACCTGAACGTGTCCCATGTTGGGTCGGACCACCCTTGCAA